>NC_141045.1:36762500-36775000 GCF_052040795.2 Danio rerio
CAGTATTCATTCTGTCTCCACTGCAGCAGGATTTTATATTCTATACTGGACATTATTTCTTTTGTCTCAGCAAAATCAGTCCTTACTGTCCTAATTAATTAAAAATTAAAGGCATGATCATGTTTTATTTTGGTAAAATAAGTGTAATCATATAAGCCCCTTCTGATACCAAATTATCAACTAGAAGTCAAGTCATTGTTTGCTGTTTCTAAAACTTGGATAGGCGACAAGTCTTTTTCAGGTAGAGTGTATACAGTATATGAAGAAATATAATAATATGAAATTAAAACAGTTTGTTTGATCCTTTGTACAGTAAACAGAGCTTTAGGGTACTGTATATAACTTAATGTATCCCAGCATCCTAAAACCAAACCACTAAAACACATAAAGTTATCAAAACTGCTTTTAAAGCTGCCAAAACTAAGTTTGTCGACAGTCAAAACTCAGGTACATATTTCTCTTTCCCCTGACATTCCTCATTGGTTTTCATTTCTGTACAAACATCCCTTGGGAGATGCAAGTTTGTGAAGCTTTTACAACTCACGACAAGCTTGTTTTGTAGCTCAGGGCCTTCTTCGAGCTGAATGAAAAAGCTGCTTTGCAAAAACAAAACTTTCATCTCTCTCCGACTCAAACAAAGGAATCGGACCTTTGACCGCAACTTGTTATTGCCCTTCGTCCAAAACAGACAGAAGAAGAGGCGCTGCCGGACGCGGCGCTGTTGAACTTGCTCTCTCAGATCTTCGCTTGTTAATGACTGGATTGTGGCTCTCCAGGGATCGGACTGTCGGACTGGAAAACATCCTCAGGACCGAAGGCCAGTGAAGCTCAAAGAGCCAGCAAACACAGCCTGCAGTGTATCCACACACACACACACACACACACTCCCACCTCAGGATCTAATTACTTCCTCGCCCGTCATCTGTGATTCCTCCAGAGCAAAACCCATAAGTCTCTCCAGCCACACACAACTCTGAAGCCTCGTGAACATGAACACCATGAAAACCTTTGGTCTTCAGAACTGCTCAATGGAAATATGTGCTTCAGCCTACATTTTTTTTAAACCACAAAAACTCCTTGTGCTTATTTAATGTTTGTGTGTGTGTGTGTGTGTGTGTGTGTGTGTGTGTGTGTGTGTGTGTGTGTGTGTGTGTGTGTGTGTATATATATATATATATATATATATATAGGCGTAATTAGGCAATCATTGTTTGAAAGTAGTTTGTTCTGTAGGCAATTTCGTTTTGGTTTTGGTAAAAAAAATGTCCAGGAGGGCGTAATTTTGACTTTAAATGTATATATACACTCACTGGCCATTTAATTAGGTACACCTGTCCAACTGCTCATTAATGCAAATGTCTAGTCAGCCAATCACAGAGCAGCAGCTCAATGCATTTGGGCATATAGACATGGTCAAGACGATCTGCAGCTGAAACCGAGCCTCAGAATGGGGAAGAAAGGGGATTTAAGAGTCTTTGAACGTGGCATGGTTGTTGGTGCCAGATGGGCTGGTCGGTGTATTTCAGAAACTGCTGATCTACTGGGATTTTCACGCACAACCATCTCTAGGGTTTACAGAGAATAAAAAGAGAAAATATCCAGTGAGCGGCAGTTCTGTGGGTGCAAATGCCTTGTTGATGCCTGAGGAGAATGGCCAGACTGGTTCCAGCTGATAGAAAGGCAACAGTAACTCAAATAAGCACTCGTTACAACCGAGGTCTGCAGAGGAGCATCCCTGAACGCACAACATGTCCAACCTTGAGGCGGATGGGCTACAGCAGCAGAAGACCACACTAAGTGCCAATCCTGTCAGCTAAGAACAGGAAACTGAGGCTACAATTCACACAGACTCACCAAAACTGGACAATAGATTGGAGAAACGTTGCCTGTTCTGATGAGTCTCCATTTCTGCTGCCACATTCAGATGGCCAGGTCAACATTTGGCATTAACACCATGAAAGCATGAATCCATCATGCCTTGTATCAACAGTTCAGGCAGGTGGTGGTGGTGTAATGGTGTGGTGGATATTTTCTTGGCACACTTTGGGTCTATTACTACCAATTGAACATCGTGTCAACGCCACAGCCTACCTGAGTATTGTTGCTGACCATGTCCATCCCTTTATGAGCACAGTGTCTCCATCTTCTGATGGCTACTTCCAGCAGAATAACGCACCAGGTCATAAAGCACAAAACATCTCAGACTGGTTTCTTGAACATGACGATGAGTTCACAGTACTCAAATGGCCTCCACAGTCACCAGATCTCAATCCAATAGAGCACCTTTGGGATGTGGTGGAACGGGAGATTGGCATCATGCATATGCAGCTGACAAATCTGCAGCAAGTGCGTGATGCTATCATGTCAATATGGAGCAAAATCTCTAAGGAATATTTCCAGTACCTTGTTGAATCTCTGCCATGAAGGATTGAGGCAGTTCTGAAGGCAAAAGTGGGTCCAACCCGATACTACTAAGGTGTACCTAATAAAGTGGCCAGTGAGTGTGCAGAAAGTAGTTTAGTTATGGTATGTCCTCGACAAAAAACAAAAAACAAATCAAAAATGTGGTATATGAATATGCATGTCATTTTATCAGATAAATGATCTCTTGTGCTCCTCAGCGGCTGCGGCACAGTAAATAATTCAGATCCTCCCACATCACATAAATCTTCTCCGCCCCGGCCACTTTTACTATATTTGTTTTAATACGTTATCTAATAAAATTGGGCTGCAGATTTGCTAATGTTCCCACATTGCGATTTCTTTTAGACAAGATAAACTGCTCTGACGTGACAGACAGCGGCGTCAGATGAGCCAGAGAGGGCAAGTGGCTCTTCGTCTTGATTAATTCATCACAAAGTGTGAGTGAATATGTCATGTGTGTGTGTGTGTGTGTGTGAGAGAGAGTCTTTTATAGAAACATGACAGATGGACAATTGAGGGAAGTTTAAATTACCCCCCTTAAATGCTGTCGGCATCTTGCTCCCATAATGCCATTGTCCACCAGCCGTCTCTTGTTCTTTAAAGTCACCGTGAAATCAAAATCGACTAGTCTTGTTTTCTGTGGAATATTGCAGGAGTTGATTCATTTCTGCTCATGACTGTTTTAATTCATGTGTCCTTGTTATCGAAATAATAACCAGTGGTGGAAAGAGTACTGAAAAATCATACTCAAGTAAAAGTACCAGTACTTGCCCCAAAATGTAGTGCATGCAGAGTAAAAGTATCTGTTGTGAATATTAAAGTAGGAGTAAAAAGTAACCCTTTTAAAAGTACTCGAGAGTAGTGAGTAGTGACGCTGTAAAAAGTCATTTTGCACTTACAAGCAGTTTGTGCAGGGATGTGTAAACGCAACATTCTGTAGTGCATTTACTAATCTTCCTACATTTGTTTCGTTCCAACCTTTTTTCCATTGTTTGTTTGTTCTATCCTTCCTTTATTCATTTGTTCATTCCTTCCTTCATTCCTTTGGTCCTTGCTTCGTTCCTCCCTTCATTTGTTCCCTCATTCATGTTTTTGTTCCTCCCTTCATTAGGTCCTTTGTTCATTCGTTTCTTAGTATGTTCAGTTTTTCCTTGAATCCTTCCGTTATTCATTTGTTCATTCCTTCCTTCATTCCTTTGGTCCTTCCTTCGTTCCTCCCTTCATTTGTTCGCTCATTCATTCATTCTTTCGTTCATAATTTTTGTCCCTACCCTCATTAAATCCTTTGTTCATTCATTTGTTTGTTCGTTCCTTCATTCCTTACTTTCCTTCTTTAGTTTGTTCAATCCTTCCTTGAAACCTTCCTTCATTCATTTGTTCCATTCGCTCTTTCCTTCCATTTTTTCATTCGTTCCATTCAGTGATTGTTTAAGGCTGTTTGGTGATTTCAGTCATCATACAGTCGACATCCTATTTTATTTTATTTTATTTTATTTTTTTATAATTTTTTTTTTTTTTTTTTACAGTCGACATCTATTTTCTCATCAGTGGCATCCAGTCTGTTAAAAGTCTGTGCGTCACTGTGTGTAAATATTTTGAACATCTTGGACATTTTTAATGCTTCCAAAATGTTTTCTGAATTTATTAAGTGCCCATGTGTTGATGTTGTTTAGTATCATGTGATTTATTTCTATGTGCGATTCGATTGGACTGGAATCACAGGATGGATTTTTCTTCTTTAGCCAATCCTCATTGACAAGGAAGAGATAAAGTAGTGACTGCAGGTTGAAGGAAAGTAGTAATGTAAACGTACAGATACTGCACTAAAGATGTGCGCAAGGGAAAGTAAAAGTACACATTTTTGAAACTACTCACTAAATTACAATTTCTTAGAAAAACTACTCAAGTACAGTAACTTACTTTACACCACTGATAATAACAAAATCCCTCTTCATCAACATGTCCTTTCCGCCAACCTGATTTCACCAAGTTTGAGATGTTCCTGGATTAACATCTATGTTGATCCTGGAACAACATTCCAATCAGCCAATGGTGGAGCTGATTCAAAACACTGCATCTTGCATATTCAGATGTCTTCTTTGTAAATGGCTGCTCAGTTGTTGCACTGCTGTGGTCTTCTCTGCTGACCTCCAGTGACTAGACTGGCACTAGACTGTACTCCTCAAGTGACAGCACTTGATCATACTACAACTCACCTAGGACAAATACATATCCCAATACACCTCTAGTAAATAAATATCGCAACACCAAAAAATGTCTGAGGTCATGTCCAAGTATTGCATGATAAGTCGATATATTGATTATTATGAGAGGCCTATGGTCAACCCTAAACTTCTGAAAGATAATATGTGACATACACTATTGACTACTACTATATTTACAACAGATTGAGACTATTTCAAATGAATGCCAAAGACGGGGTGCCTGCAGGGCTGTCATTGGGGGGAAAAAAGGATTAAGAGGCCCAACTCAGGTCCTGTATGCCAAACTTGCCCACTGGGTGAAGGGATTGTGGGATGCCGCTCTCTCAATGTTGCACAGTGTAAGCAAGGGCTCCGGTAGCCTGGAGGTATGAGAGCTAAAAGCACCAGCGTCCCATCAGTCTGGCCCCACCGGCCCAAACGACCGCCCGTCTGTAATTACCCCAGGCCTATGAATAATAGCAGGTCCGCTTGCCCCGGGACTCTTTGATAGAGACGGGATTAGTTTAATCAAGTCTACGGGCCGGACGAAGCCTCTGAATCTCTTCAAATCACCCACACATTCAGCCCATCTGCCATCCACTCGCTTAACCCCAGTGAAATACTGCCGTGCCCATGTGAAATATCCCACCCGGGCCCAAAAACATGCTGCTATTCTTAAGACATGTGCAAAACTGATTGTGGGTTAATATAAATTAACAATGAACAACTATGGTTCCATTAAAAAATAAAAATAAATACTGTAATAAGCAACACGGGCTCATTGTGGATACGTACCCCTGTCTACCTTTCTGGAGAGCGGGAATTATGTAGCCAGAGGTACATATGGCTGCATTATGCATTTAAAACGAATGCGACGGTATGACATCAACGACGAGATGTATTCATTTTAGCACCGCCTGACTGTTTACCTCCATATAGACGACTTTTTTGGTGCTACCAGTTTGCCCAGTAGCTCGCCATGTACGTCAGCAGACTTGAGACGTGGAGTGGAGTTGACCTGGATGTCCGGGTTTGAGTCCGTTGAAGAATGGTTCCAGACACCAGGTAAAACAAAATTAAAAAAATAGATGCCTCCTGGGCACCTACATAGGGAGGTGTTCCAGGCATGTCCTACCGTGAGGAGGCCTCTGGGAAGACCCAGGACACTCTGGAGGGACTGTTTTTCGGCTGGCCTGTGAACGCCTCGGGATTCCCCCGGAGGAGCTGGAGGAAGCGTCTGGGTAGAGGGAAGTATAGGGTTCTCTCCTAAGACTGCTGCCCCCGTGACCCGGCCCCCAGAAAAGCGGTAGAAAATAAATGAATACAAAAATAAATAAACAACAGACTGAAAATGTGGTGAAATCACACATCTGCAGCAGCTTTTTTTTTTCTAGATTGCTTTTGAAAACACTATTGGCTGGGTTTAGGGAAAGGGGTGAGTGAGCCAGTTGGTCAGTTAGTCGACAGCAAGCTGGCCTAGTCGGCTGAAGTGTATATTTTGCCCTCTGGTGGATTTACGCAAGAAGAGAATACGCCAGAGACATTTGTGATCATTAAAAAGTGTACACAGTGGCTTCTGATGGATTTGCAAAAACTGCAAGCAGACGTACCTCCGGTCACGTATTTCGCTGTCCGCACTAGGGTTGGGCGATGTTGACCAATTTGGCATTGTACGATGTCTAATGTGACACATCGCGATGGACGATGGCATCGTCATCATAGGCGGGGGTGGGGGTGGTTGTTGTTAAATATCAATTAATATATAACGAATAAATTAATTGTATCCTACTGTTTTCACTACCTGACCCACATGTTCTATGCTTTACCCATAACCAAACCATAAATAAATAAATAGTTACACACACATTACCATCCATCAGTCACTTTTTTTGATTGACACAACTGTCCATTTATATATGCACATGTACGCATTTGTTCCAAAAAGTGGGAAAAAATAGATATGTGCAGCCATTTTTGCAATATTTCAAAATATATGTTGCATATAACGGTGGCGCGGTGGCTCAGTGGTTAGTATTATCGCCTCACAGCAAGAAGGTCACTGGTTCAAGTCCCGGCTGGGTCATTTGGCATTTCTGTGTGGAGTTTGCATGTTCTTATGTTGGCATGGGTTTCCTCCGTGCGCTCCGGTTTCCCCCACAGTCCAAACACATGTGCTATAGGGGAATTTTAATTTAAATTGCCCGCAGTGTATAAGTGTGTGAATGTGAGTGTGGTGTGTTTCTCAGCACTGGGTTGCAGCTGGAAGTGTATCCGCTGCGTAAAACATATTCTGGAGTACTTGGCCTGATTGAGACTAAGCTGAAGAAAAATGAATGAATGAGTGTTGCATATATAACATATTTTACACGTGTGAAATGCTAATACACTCTCAAAAATAAAGGTACGCGAGCTGTCACTGGGGTGGTACCTTTTCAAAAGGTACACGTTTGTACCTGAAGGGTCCATATTGGTACCTCAAAAGTATATATTAGTAACTAAACATTTTAAGAGGAACACTTTTGTACTTTTTAGGTACTTATATCTACCCTTAAGGTATTAATATGAACCTTTTAGGTACAAAATTGTACCTTTCGAAAAGGTACCACCCCAGTGACAGACCGTGCACCTTTATTTCAGAGAGTGTATAAACTTATATCTCATATATGACATTTCTATAGATCAGATTTCCATATGGGTGACCAGATATTTAGCTACAGTCTTTTTTAGGAAACAAAATCTAGCTATATCTTTTGTTGACCTGCTGAAAAATCCAGCTTAAATCAGCTTAGGATGGTTGGCTGGTTTTAGCTGGTCAACCTGCCTGGTTTTAGAGGGGTTCTGGCAATTTCCAGCCTGTTTTTAGCTGGACAGGCTGGGAGATGACCAGCTAAAAACCAGCTCGACCAGCCTAGCCAGGCTGAGAGCCCAGCCAAAACTAGCTATGTCCAGCTTTAACTGGAATGGTCAAGCTGGTTTTAAATGATTTTAGCTAGCCACTTTCCAGCCTGACCAGCTAAGACCAGGCTGGAAATGGCTGCCCTGCTGAAAAATCCAGCTTAAACCAGCCTAGGCTGGTTGGCTGGTTTTAACTGGTCGACCAGGCTGGTTTTAGAGGGGTTTTGGCCACTTCCAGGCTGGTTTCCAGCCATTTCCAGCCTGGTCTTAGCTGGTCAGGCTGGGAGATGACCAGCTAAAACCAGCTTGACCAGCCTAGCCAAGCTGGGAGTCCAGCCAAACCAGCTATATCCAGCTTAAGCCAGGCTGGTCAAGCTGGTTTTAGCTGGATTTGGCTGGTAATTTTTCAGCCTGACCAGTTAAGACCAGGCTGGAAATGGCTGGAAACCAGCCTGGAAGGGGCCAAAACCCCTCTAAAACCAGCCTGGTAGACCAGCTAAAACCAGCCAACCAGCCTAGGCTTGTTTAAGCTGAATTTTTCAGCAGGGTGGAAATTAGCCTGGAAGTGGCCAAAACCCCTCTAAAACCAGACTGGATTTTTCAGCAGGGCATTTTGTCACTGACTAAACAGCTCTTGATTATTCATGCAGCTTAATTGTAAAGATGACTTTATCCATTCTTAGCCAACACAGTTTTAAAATGCGGGCACATTATTGACCCCAGTACTGGTTTAAAGGGCTAAGACAGCCCTGGCGCTAGTCATGCTAAGACCAGTACACAACTTAGCATCTTAGCATGCGGTCTTTGCTAATTATAACTCATGAATCATCATCGGACATGGTCAGAAAAGCACACAGTTTAAGCCTTACTGACGGCCTTAACCTTTAAAACGGCTGCAGCTTTAGCGCGCTAGGCTAACAGGTTAGCGAGATGTGATATTTGGAAGATAATGCCAGAGACAAAACCCCTTGCGCACCCGCCCAGCTAGCGTCTTACGCACACAAAAGGAGTCTAAATTTCCATATGCTGAAATTTGACTGAAATTAGCATCACATTGGACGGATCAAAGGCGTGTGTTGCCTCTCGATTGCACTATTGTAGCACAGACAGCGCTAACGCTCCCTTAGGGTCCGCCTGTTAAACTAGGGGATTAGTGAGGGTCTATTAAAGATTAAAGAGGTGGGTTTTACTTTATTATCCCAAACCAACAACTGTCAGCGTCAGGGATATTCCCATCCCTCATTCAGCACAACAGATTGTCAATAATTTGGCAGAAAGCGTATTTTACCGGCCGATTAATAATGGATGTGTGTGAGTTTTGGATTTTAAATTGCGTAATTGTTATTGTTTGCATCTCTTTCTGCACTCCTATTCCTTGGAGATGTCCCAACGAGCGGCGAATGAAAGGAGTGTTTATGGTTGTTTGGACTTGGAAAGGCACTACACGTAAATCTAACACGAGGCTGTCATCGTTGTGAGATTAAAAACAAATTGAAATTAGCTTGGAAATACTACATGAAACGTTCCACTTTTGCCACACGCTTGTAATGCGCTTAATGAAATTATTGATGAAGTTTCCCACAGATTGTAAGCACATTTTGTATTTAATAGTATGCAAAATACAGATTATTTTTGGTCTTTTTAACAATACGCAATATACTTTGAAGCCAATGGTTTGATTTGGTCCTTATAATCAAATTTGAGGTGAAATAACTTGGCTGACAGTTCATTATTTCATGGCTTTTAACTTTATCTGTTTTGACAGGACAGACTTTGTCGCTGCATGAAAACTGCACATGAAGGAAGCACGTTACTGAAGGAGCTTCTGATGAACATGTCATGGGCAGCACGGTGGTTCAGTGGGTAGCACAATCGCCTCACAGCAAGAAGGTCGCTGGTTCAAGCCTTGGCTGGGTCAGATGGCATTTCTGTGTAGAGTTTGCATGTTCTCCCCTTGTTCACGTGGGCTTCCTCCGAGTCCAAAGACAGGTGAATTGGATGAGCCAAACTGTCCGTAGTTTATGTGTGTGAATGAGAGTGTATGGATGTTTCTCAGTGTTGGGTTGTGGCTGGAAGGGATGCTGCGTAAAACATATGCCAGAATAATTGGTGGTTCATTCCACTGTGCCAACCCCTTATGAATAAGGGACTATGCTAAAGGAAAATGAATGAATTCATAAATCTGGTTGAATCCGTTGTAAAATATATCATTATAAACCTAATTACTGCTGGTTTTTATGTACCAACTGAGGCATGCGTAAGGTTTTTACCTACCATAGCTTGTGCTGAATGGCATAGACAGACATTCGGCTTCTAAAGTGCATTCGTAAAGTATTGACCGCGCTTCACATTTTCCACATGTTTTTATGTTACAGCCTTATTTCAAAATGGATTAAATTCATTTATTTCCTCAACATTCTACACACAATCCCCCATAATGACAATGTGAAAAAAAGAGTGTTTGAAATGATTGCAAATTTTTTTAAATAAAAAAAGCTAAAAAATCAGATCAGTACATCAGTGTTCAAAGCCTTTGCTCAATACTTTGTTGATGCACCTTTGGCAGTGATTACAGCCTCAAGTCTTTGTGAATATGATGCCACAAGCTTGGCACACCTGACTTTGGGAATTTGTGCCCCTTCCTGTTTGCAGTACCTCTCAAGCTCTATCAGGTTGGATGGGAAGCGATGGTGTACAGCCATTTTCAGATCTCTCCAGAATTGTTCAATAGGATTTATGTCTGGGCTCTGGCTGGGCCACTCAAGGACATTTACCGAGTTGTTGTGAAGTCAGTCTATTGATATTTTGGCGGTGTGCTTTGGGCAGAGATGTATAGTAACGAAGTAGAACTACTTCACTACTGTACTTAAGTACTAAAAGGCAGTATCTGTACTTTACTGGAGTATTAATTTTTTCTCCTACTTCCACTTTTACTTAAGTACATATTTTACATGAGTTTAATACTTTTACTCCGATAGATTTTTTATGTGCTGCATCGTTACTCGTTACTAGGGGTGTCAAAATGATTGATATCAGTTCAGTAATAGGTCATACCCGGTTATTACGTGATGACGTTATTTATCTCCTATGCGCGATGTCGCAATACTATGGCGGAGGACGGAGGCGCGAGTGCGAGGCGGCACAGCATACCAGCCGCTAGTTTACTATTAGGGAGAAATGTTGTAAAACTTCACCTCTGCCTATCTCTCGCTCTCTCACTTTGGACATTTGACCCGCTGGCCAGTTTGTAAGGTAACTTTTCCTCTCTTCCTAGCTGTTAAAGCTGTGGATCCAGACATGAGCGTGCCAAGTTTTCTCCACTGTGTCTATTACCTGTGATAATCGCGTATTCTTCCCGCCATGGGTGAACAGCGCTTATATTTCTAAAGCCCTTTCTGTTGAGGACAATAACCAATCATAGCCGTGTAAGACCCGCCTGTCAGCGCTCAAAAAGCAGGCGGGATAATATTGACATGAGTTTATTAGCTGTAAATGCTCGTGCTGTCTTCTGTGCATGAGTTTTGTTTAATACATCCAGAAAGAGTGTTTTCTTTGAGCAGGTCAAATTAAGGGCACAGTTCGTATATCTGACTGCTGTATTAAAGGACAAAATTTTATTACAAAAACCCCTTTAACTGTCACACCAAGACAAAAGCAATAGAATTTTTTTGATTGCATTTCTTAACTCCTAATGTCGCTAGTTAACACAATAAGTGCATTTTTATTCATCACATCACATTATTTCTAAATTATCAGCCTCTACCAAATGGTTGAGATGTTGGTTTATGGTAAAAGTACCAGAATTAATAAATATACTACAGAAAATATGAACTGTAAGACCAATTTCATTAAAAACATGATAAAAATAAATAAAAATTATTACTAAATCATAGCCATAAGCCACAAAATATTTCAGATTTTCATTTAACACAGTAATATACACATTTTCCTGTTTTTTTTTTTAACAATAAAATCTAAATCAAGTGAATTTGTGAAGCAGGATTTAGTTTGCTTGTTTAGTTTAAAGCTTTTTATTTTAAAGCAATCAAACTTCAAAACTCCCAAAGTGTGAGTGTGTCTTTGTGTGTGTGTGAGTGAGAGTGAATAATGTGTAAGAGAAAACAACAGTGTGATTGTACCTGTGTGTGCGTCTCTCTCTCTCTCTCTGTGTGTGTGTGTGTGTGTGTGTTTGTGTGTAAGAGAGAGTGTAAAAACAATTGCAACCTATGTAATATCCCCACAATTCACAAAAATGTGTGTGTGTGAGAGAGAGAGAGATAGAGAGAGAACTGTGTGTGTGAGAGTGTATGAATGTGTGAGAGTGGGGAGAGAGTGTACATTTAGGTGTGTGCAGGGCAGTGTGTGTCTGTGTGTGTGTGTGTGTGTGAGAGAGAAAGTATGTATGTGAGTGAACATGCTGAATTATCTCATCAGTGAAGGCATTTTCTGGTTAAAGGGCCTGACGATGTGAGCTCTTGTACCATAGAAACTATTTACAGAGAAAAACAGTATGATATGCCATGTTTCTTTTCGTTCTGCTTAATCAAGTACCCCAAAAAGATATTTAAAATAAACAAAACAATTAGTGTATTTTGACTGCTTTCTTTAATAACTACATTACACAATACTTGTACTTTTACTTTCAGTACTTGAGTAGTAAATTTTGAAATAAACTACTTGTAATACTTAAGTACAAAAAATGTTGAATACTTTTGTACTTCCACTTAAGTATGGTGCTTAAAGAGCACTTCTACTTCTACTCAAGTCAATTTTTGATAAAGCACTTGTACTTTTACTTAAGTATGGGTCTCTAGTACTTTATACATCTCTGGCTTTGGGTCACTGTCCTGCTGGAAGATGAACCGTCGCCCCAGTCTGAGGTTAAGAGGACTCTAAAGCAGGTTTTCATTCAGGATGTCTCTGTGCATTGCTGCATTCATCTTTCCCAGACTAGTCTTCCAGTTCCTGCTGCTGAAG
>NC_141045.1:36780000-36785000 GCF_052040795.2 Danio rerio
AATTTACA
Source organism: Danio rerio (assembly GCF_052040795.2). Lineage (NCBI taxonomy): Eukaryota > Metazoa > Chordata > Actinopteri > Cypriniformes > Danionidae > Danio > Danio rerio. The sequence goes on from NC_141045.1 coordinate 36,780,009, forward strand.
GTGAAATAACAGATATTAAATGACAGAAATTTACCTTAAAATAATGAACATTAATAACGGACATTAAATTACAGAAGTTTACTGTAAAATAGTGAACATTCAATTACAAAAATTTACCATAAAATAACTGAGATTAAATTACTGAAATTTATCGCTAAATAACGCCTATTAAATTACAGAAATTTACTGTAAAATAACTGACATTAAATTACAGAAATTTATCGTGAAATAACGGCTATTAATTTTCAGAAATTTACCGTCAAATAACAGACATTAAATCACAGAAATTTACCGTAAAATAACAGACATTAAATTACAGAAATATATTGTAAAATAACGGACATTAAACTACAGCAATTTACAGTAATATAACGGATATTAAATTACAGAAATTTACAGTAAAATAAATAATAATAAACCATAAAATTACAGATTTTGTTTTTACAGTGTAGTTTATAGATATAATTTATACTTCTAGATATTTATTGAGCTGCTGCTTACTGGTTAAATCGCCCCCTGACTGTAAGGTATGGTTGTACATATTTTTTTTCCATGTTTCCTTGTTACACAAACATATAGACCTACACAATCACACACACACGCACAGTGAGCTGATGAGTTGTTGTTGTATGCGCGAAGCTGAAAGTGCGTGAGCTGACCTGTGAGGTAGGATTTTACATCATTTTTCTCACGTTACCTTATTACACAAACGTATACATAAAAAACACACACACAGCGAGCAGACAAGCACGCGCGCTCGCCCCCGCACCCACTCACGGACACGCGCGCACACATTTTAATGAGTTCATTAGCCCGGCGGATCCTCCCGTTCACCCGCGCGGGTCAGCGAATGATGAATGGTGCGCGTGTGTGTGGCGCTTTGCTCCGGGGTAGGATTTCATCGCTCAAGTGGCGTGAGGAGACAAATCTGAAGGAAAATACGAGGGATGAAGGTGTTTGGACCACCAGAGACTTTCCGCGGCGGCATCAGCGGAGACATTAAGAATGTAATGTGCTATTATTCTCTATTGCGCCCCTAAGCTTTAAACATCTGTCCTGTGGGTGGCTGCGGTAATAGGCCTGGGCTTTAGGACCTGTTTCCCAGACTAGACACCGGCGCCCACGAGGGCCCTTGACACGCCGGCGACTTAATCTGCGACTCCTTCCACAAAAATTGACATTGTCTAGAGAGTAAAGCAATCACCCGAACCGGCATTACAGAGCATTTATGTTTGAGCTGGGCTTCCAAACAGCAAATCTTGACCTTTTTTCGAGGCGCCGCCGTCGACAAACTCCATTTTCAGTCTTTTCCAAACTTCCTTGTTTGTCATTGGACTCGGCTCTCCTTGAGGTGGGCTGTGGGTTTAGATTCAATCTGCTTCGACTAATGCTGCTGCGGATTTGGGACTCGGAGGGAGGAAACAGGAGGGATGAGAAGTAGATAAAAAAAGGGCAGAGAAAGGGATGAGTTTCTGGCTGTTGAACGATGGAGGGAGATGTGTGAAAGGGTTTAGCGGTTGTGAGTTGTGGCCACTGTCACACAAACAGACCATAGGGATGCAGACGGACACCCAAACACTGAGATTCGCTCATAATAAAACGGACTTTTCCCATGTCGATGCAGGGCAGGAGCAAATATTGAAAGAAAGTTGTGTGGAAGAGAAACATCTGAAGGTTATCGGGGCTCTTTTGACACATTCAGACTTTTTTTTGTTGTTTTTAATTTGCAAGTTTATTGACGATCTTACAATTTTGACTTTTTTTTAAGCAATTTTGACATATCATCTTACAATTCTGAGATTGCAGAATATAGCTTGTATTAGAAAGACTATACCCAGGCACACTTTAAAAAATAAAGGTTATTTTACAGGTAATTGTTTGTATTTTCCATTATTTTGCATTAGCTGCGTCCCAAACCGCATACTTATGCACTATTCTGTGCCATTTTGTAGTATAAATAGTGTAAGTAGTGTGTTCACACTGAAAACTCTAAAAATAATAAGTGCACTTTAATTACCCGGATGATGCACTCATTCAGCCGATAAAATGCAGTGTGTAATGATGGACACTTCACGCACTCAATGACTGCAGGTTTGCTTATGTAGCGGAAGGGGCGGAGCTATCCGGAGCACATGTTGGATAACTTCTATTATTTTGGATGGTGAAAGCAAACTTCTCCTACAAGAGTGATTATAGCGCCTCCCGATGGTGAATGCGGTTATACTCACGGCAGGTATTATTTGATAATTCGGTCTTTATTTCACTGATTTGGCGACCGTCAAATGTCATCAGGGAAACGGTTTGAATTTCCGCTTAGTAAAAAAACATTAGTGCGCGAGTAACACGTAATTTTGCATTAATATTTACTGATTATTCCTGTGTAAAATAGGGAAACAAAAAATTCAGTCCAATAATAAAATCATATAATCACATTAATTAATCTGTATAATTGCAGTAATAATCCTTATAATCACACTAATTATCTGTATAATAACATTAATAAATGATTTTTTACAGTAATAATTAGTCAAATGACAGTAATAATCGGTGTAATTGCAGTAATAATTAGTAAAATGGCAGTAATAACCTGTACAATTACAGTTAAAATCTATAAAATAACAGTAAAAACAAGAAATTACTGTTTTTTTTTTTGTTTTTGTTTTTTTTCTACAGTGTAGCGAAGAATTCTGGCCCAGATTTGACATAAAGCTGGCACAACAGACATTCATTCGGCACTGGCATACAGCATGTGGGCCAAACATTTCCGGAGTTTGGCACTGTATTTAAGGCGGCACACAAGGTTTGCGCCAGATGTCAGACATTTTATTAAGTTTTGAATATATTTTGAAATGACAAAAAATTACTGTAAAAAAATTGGAGATATTGTTGTTATTTTGTGTGTGTGTGTGTGTGTGTGTGTGTGTAGTATTTAGCCCAAATCTTAAAAATTGATATGTGGGCCACGTAAGTTTGATTATCAGTCTGACTTATCAAGGGTCACCACAGCGGAATGAACCACCAACTATTTGGGCATATGTTTTACACAGCGAATGCCCTTCCAGTCGCAACCCAGGACTGGGAAACAGCCATACACTCTCACAATCTCTCACACACACTCATACACTACGGCCAATTTAGTTTATTCAATTCACCTGTAGTTCATGTGTTTGGATATTGGGGGAAACCGAAGCACCCAGAGGAAACCCACACCGACATGGGGAGAACATGCAAACTCCACACAGAAATGCCAACTGGCCCAGCTAGGGCTCAAACCAGCAACCTTCTTGCTGTGTTGCTAACCACTAAGCCACCATGCCGCCCATGTCACAATTTATTTGACTTAGTTCAGTCCCAGATTTTGGACTCGGAGGGAAGAAACGGAGGATGAAAAGTATTTTCAAAAGGACTGGACTGGCTTGCTTCAGCAGAAGTGTTTAGCTGTTGTGAGTTGTGGCCACTGTCATACAAACACACCAGAGGGACGCAGACAGACACCGAACAGAGAGATTGCACATTCGCTCATAATAAAACAACATTTCCCATGTCGACACACAGCAAGAGCAAATATTTAAGACGGTTGTGTTGATAGAAAGAGTCATGCGACTATCAAACCTGTTTTCCACTGTGGGATAAAGTAATACTGAACGCTCTTTGGGGCCGTTTGTCTCACTTTTTACAATTCTGACTTTTTTTAGCAAGCAAAATGTATAGAAAGCCTATAAACAGGGTGCGAATTACACATTGACGATCAGGGGGGTCATCTTTTTATTCAGAAATGTTATTGTATGTAAAACATGCTACAGTGAATCAAATTTAATGGTGTTTATTTTAATATTAAAACATACTGTATTTAATTTTTCAATCTTTTTCAGGATATTTTGTGTATTCTGACCTACAATATCCCATGATTGGCTATTTCAGAGGTTACTGTAGGTCAGACTATACAAACTATGCATCTATTATGTTACTATCTGGCTATATGTAGAAACCAACACCCTTTTTTACAAGAAAAGTGTCGCTAAGTGTTGAAAAGCTCTGCCTGAAAAGTGGCTAAATATCGCTAGATTACATCATACATCAATTTGCATATTACTGACGTCATCACGTCCAACCGTTTCTGTTTGCATAACATCCTGTGAGTAATAAAGGGATATTTATATTTGCACTATGCTTTATGTATGCGTGTGGAGAAGAGTAGGAACGGTGCAGTACGGACATGAAAGTCAATAAAAATCTCCAGTAACATGCAAAAAAGCCGCTAGATTTGTTGCTAGTAGATTTTTTTAATTTGTCGCCAGTTGGTCTGAAAAGTTGCAAAATATTGCAACAAAGTCACTAAATTGGCAACGCTGTGTCTATCGGCTTTGACTGATTGCAGAGATTATGCATTCACAATGGTATAATCCCTTATAGGGGGGTCAAATGTATATTTGTATTATCTATTATTTGAATTACTAAATTAGTATTTTTGGCGACGCGGTGGCACAGGGGTTAGCACGTTAACCTTACAGCAAGAAGGTCGCTGGTTCGAGCCTCAGCTGGGTCAGTTGGCATTTCTCTGTGGAGTTTGCATGTTCTCCCTGTGTTTGCGTGGGTTTCCTCCGGGTGCTCCGCTTTCCCCCACAAGTCCAAAGACTATATAATAGTTATAATAATAATAATAATAATAATAATAATTATTATTATTATTATTATTACTATTATTATTATATTATTATTATTATTAATATTATTATATTATTAATATATTATTATTATTATTATTATTATTATTATTATTATATTACTATTATTAATATTATTATAATTATTATTATAATTATTATATTATTATTAATATTATTATATTATTATTATAATTATTATATTATTATTATTATTATATTATAATTATTATTATTACATTATTATATTATTATGATATTATTAATATTATTATTACATTATTATTATTATTATTATTATTATTATTATATTATTTAAGTTTAGAAA
>NC_141045.1:36790000-36800000 GCF_052040795.2 Danio rerio
CACATATACAGTAGGTGAATTGGGTAAGCTAAATTGTCTGTAGTGTATGAGTGTGTGTGTGAATGAGAGTGCAGACATTCCAAGACTCCGGGCAGTTCCGGGAGTCTGCGCAGACACGCCCCCACCACTCTTCAGATAAGTTGCGCACACACGCCCCCACCACTCTTCAGATAAGTCGCGCACACACGCCCCCACCACTCTTCAGATAAGTCGCGCACACACGCCCCCACCACTCTTCAGATACGTCACGCACACACGCCCCCACCACTCTTCAGATAAGTCGCGCACACACGCCCCCACCACTCTTCAGATATGTCACGCACACACGCCCCCACCGCTCTTCAGATACATCACGCGAGATTGGGCAAGCTAGACCCTGATTGGTTAACGCGGCGCTGATGTTCAGATTTATTAACTCAATTCGCTCAATTCATGCTGCACCATTCGTGCGTATCGTGCCATTCGTGCAATTCGCGTCATTCACGGCGCGGCATTAATGCAATTTGCGTCATTCACACTGCGCCATTCACCCGCATTGTGCCATTTGTGCAATTCGCGTCATTCCCGCCGCGCTATTCACGCAATTCACATCATTCACGCCACGCAATTCACGCGTATCGTGTCATTCGTGCAATTCGTGTCATTCATGCTGCACAATTCGCGCGTATCGTGCCATCCGTGCAATTCGCGTCATTCACATGTATCGTGCCATCTGTGCAATTCGCGGCATTCACGCTGCGCCATTCGCGCGTATCGTGTCATTCACGTCATTCATGCTGCGCAATTCGCGCGCATCGTGCTATCTGTGCAATTCACATCATTCGCGCAATTCGCGCCGCAGGAAGTTTATTCATGCCTCTGCATTAACATGCAAATCACTCACGCTTGACGCTTCTTCCACGTCTGTTGTGAATGCAGCATTAAACCCAACCGCAGTGTCTTAAAAACAATCCAGAAAAAGAAAAGCCCTCGCCTTATTTTTACTACGTTTTTCAGATTTCACCACATTCTCACCCTGTTATTTACTTTTTTTATTTTATATTTTGGCTTTTGCTTTTGTCTTTCCTGTTTTTTAAAAAAAAAAAAAAAAACGTTCTTCACTGGACTCGAACCCTGTCGTCGCAGTCAACTCTGGTCTGCGTCTCAAGTGCGCTGACGTACATGTCAAGCTACCGGACAAACTAATTACGGCGGAAAAGCCGTCCATATGGAGTTAAGTGGTCAGGTGGTAAATGCGAAAAGGTACGGCATCATACCGCCCCATAGCAATTGTTGTAAAGATGAAATACAGCCATACGTAGCTCTGGCTACATAATTTGCAGTCTCCAGAAACGTATACAGAACTATGTTTTCAGAATGAGCCTGTGTTAAATACATTATGCCTTTGAAGAGTCCTCACAAATCACAAAAAACAACCTCTCTCTCTCTCTCTCTCTCTCTCTCTCTCTCTCTCTCTCTCTCTCTCTCTCTCTCTCTCTCTCTCTCTCTCTCGCGCTCTGTGTGTGCGCATGTGTGTGTGTGTGTGTGTATAATCCAAATAAGTGTTGCTTCCACCACAGAGAGCATCTGTTAATAATGTAAAAACAGTAGCGGCCCTCTGCTCCTCTTGTTTTTCACAAAAACAACACATCCTCTTCCTCCCGTTCAGGCCGCGAAAAAAACCCAGCAAGAGTCTATCTAAACAGTTAACAGATGGCTAAAGCGTGTGTCTTTGAGCAGTGTTTCCCAGCAATTAAAAGTTTCTGCCTGTGTTTTTTTTCCTGCCGCTCCCCGAGTGCAGATTGCAAACAACGCAAGAGGTCAAATATCTGGAAGGGAAAGCAAGGGGATGGAGCCGGTCTCATCTGGCGCAGCGCGGAACGAGCATTCACCTGAACGTCCGTAATCACCCGCCACCTATGTGAATAATTAGTACAATAATTACCGGCTTAAGAAACGAGGCTGCGCGCTGCCCTCTCGCACGACGCCATCAAGGATAACAGGTGCTGTTGGTGCCTGGAAGGGACAGAGATTAAAGATTATTTCGCTATCTGGTCTCTCCTTCAGGCCACTTTCTCTCTCTGTCGGGGATCGTTTGTTCCTCCGGTGCGGCAGTTTCAGGAATGGAGTGTTTGACAGAGAGTGAATATTGTTTAATCTGGGAGACTGATACGTCCTTGAGATTCCCGGTGTCCACATAACCTAGAGCGAGGCGGAGGTTGTCTTTATCTGTGCCCGCGAATGATACTAATGAGGAGCAGAAACATAAACCAGCATTGTTAGACTGTGTTTTATAATGGAAAAGGTTGATATGGCGCTATACAGATGTTAATATGTTGAAGCAATGTTGTTTACCAGCCCAGAAACGATTTCTATATGGTTGTTAGGGTGTTCTGATTCTGCTAATAGGCTAGTATGCAGTAGTTAGATTAACAAAATGGGAGGGTGGCGGGAGATAGGTCTAAAATACGGGAGACTCCCGGGAAAAACGGGAGTGTTGGCAGGTATGGCGTAGGTTATTGTATGCTCCAATCAGCAGTGTTGTTTCGGGCAGATTTGCCGTAATTAAAGAATTAATAAACTATTATGGCTCGGAACAATGCTTGGTGTCTAATGTTTGCGTTTTTTGGCAAGTAGCCATGTAATAAGTGCAATAAAGTACATCCAGGCGGTTGTTTTCGCAGAATAAAGCTCGTCAGTCTTATACAACTGTGCTCTGCTTCGCATCAGGCTGCTAATACTTTAGTTATATTGTAAGAAATATCGAAACACTCAACAGCAATATTGTCCACATAACCTAGAGCGAGGCGGAGGTTGTCTTTATCTGTGCCCGCGAATGATACTAATGAGGGGCAGAAACATAAACCAGCATTGTTAGACTGTGTTTTATAATGGCAAAGGATGATATGACGCTATACAGATGTTAATATGTTGTAAAAATGGTTTGTACCAGCCTAGAAGTGGTTTGTATATGGTTGTTAGAGTGTTCTGATTCTGTTCATAGGCTAATATGCAGTAGTTAGATTGTTCTGGTTGGTGATGAAGATATAATAGTTTTCCAGGAGAAATAACAAAATGGGAGGGTGGCGGGAGATAGGTCTAAAATACGGGAGACTCCCGGGAAAAACGGGAGTGTTGGCAGGTATGGCATAGGTTAGTGTATGCTCCATTCAGCTTTTTTGTTTCAGTCAGCTTTGCCTTTAATTAAAGAATTATTAAACTATTATTGCTCACAATAATGCTTGGTGTCTAATATTTGCGTTTTTTGGCAAGTAGCCATGTAATAAGTGTGATAAAATACATCCAGACGGTTGTTTTCGCAGAATAAAGCTCTTCAGTCTTATACAACTGTGCTCTGCTCTGCATCAAGCTGCCAATACGTTATATCATAAGAAATATCGAAACACTCAACAGCAATATTGTCCACATAACCTAGAGCGAGGCGGAGGTTGTCTTTATCTGTACCTGCAAATGATACTAATGAGGGGTAGAAACATAAACCAGCATTGTTAGACTGTGTTTTATAATGGAAAAAGTTGATATGACACTATGCAGATGTTAATATGTTGTAAAAATGTTGTGTACCAGCCTAGAAGTGGTTTGTATATGGTTGATAGGGTGTTTTGATTCTGTCAATAGGCTAATATGCAGTAGTTAGAATGTTCTGGTTGGTGGTGGAGATACGAGAGTTTTCCAGGAGAAATAACAAAATGGGGGGGTGGCGGGAAATAGGTCTGTTTAACAGCCTAGAAACGGGATTTAATGTGGTTGTTAGTGTGTTCTGGTTATGTTAATATGCTAATATGCAGTAGTTGGAATGTTCTGGTTGGTTGTTACAGTCATTCCAAATGGTGTTATATGTGATTATTATACGGCTGTCTGGAATACTTGGTCAGTCGCAACATGCCAAGCTATGCTATTCCAAGATAACAACTACTAAATTACATAAAGTGCATTACATTACATTACATTACATATAATTGCTTGTCTGTCTCGCTGCTGTTTGGTGCCATGTTGTGTTTAAATAATGTATAGGTTAGTGTATGCTCCATTCAGCCGTTTTATTTCGGTCAGCTTTGCCTTTAATTAAAGAATATTGAAGTAATTTTACTAATATATAGGTGACGCAGTGGGTAGCATGATCGCCTCACAGCAAGGTCACTGGTTCGAGCCCCGGCAGGGTCAGTTGGCATTTCTGTGAGAAGTTTGCATGTTTTTCATGTTGGCGTGGGTTTCCTCCGGGTGCTCCTGTTTCTCCCCACAAGTCCGAAGACATGCGGTATAAGTAAATTGGGCAGGCTAAATTGTCCGTAGTGTATGAGTGTGAATGAGTGTTTATGGATGTTTCCCAGTGATGGGTTGCAGCTGGAAGGGCATCCGCTGCATAAAACATATGCTGGATAAGTTGGCGGTTCATTCCACTGTGGCGACCCCAGATTAATAAAGAGACTAAGCCGACAAGAAAATTAATGAATAATGTATAGGTGAACATATATGTGCACAAATGAACATATATTATAGGAAAATGGACAATTTTATTTATGTCACATATATTATAAACCTATATTAAAACATTTATGTTTATATAGGTTCATTCTGTGGGTGCGCTTACCAGCTGACTACTTGCCTTTGTGTGGACGGCTTTCCTGCTGTTACCAGTTTGTCCAGTGGCTCGCCATGTACGTTGGCGGACTTGAGAAGCAGAGAGGAGTTGACCAAAACGATGAGGTTCGAGTCTGGCAAAGAATGGTTCCAGAAAGCAGGTAAGACAAAAGCTGAAAAGTCAAATAAACAAGTAAATAACAGGGTGAGAATGTGGTAAAAACATAGTAAAAATCAGGCTAGAGCTTTTTTTTTCTGGATTGCTTTTTAAAATTGTTGGTTGCGTTTAGGAAAGGAGGTGGGCACCGGTCGATGGATGTTTTTGAAAACACTATTGGTTGGGTTTAGGGAAGGAGGAGGGTGGGTCAGTCAACCGGTCAGTCAGTCAGTCAGTCGACAGCGGCCTCTGTTGGATTTACGTGAGAACAGCAGGAGCGAATAGCACTGGCGAGAAAAATTTGAGATCTAAAAACTTCACACAGCGGCCTCTGGTGGATTCCCGAAAAACAAAAACTGAAAAAAATGTACCTCCTGGGACGTATTTGGCGCTCTCCAGAAATGTGTACGGAGGAACGTTTTTAGAATGAGCTGGGGTTGGATATAAACTTTAAATTTCTTAAGGGTAAGTATTGGCACACTAGAGACGCAACAGTGTTGACCAAAAAGCTGCATTTACATATCTGGATCTAATTACACAACACATAGAAATGAATAGAAGTCGACACCCCCGCTATACTGCCTTGCTCACAAAGATGCAATTTCTGTGCCGCTCTCATAATGTGCTTTGATGCTTTCCTCTCAACAACTTAAGCAATGAAGCCAGGCAGCCCCAGGGTGTTTGTTCTAGTAGGAATTACTTAAAGACTTGTCAAGATGCCACCATCACTCCTTGCGTTCTCCGGCTTACTCTCTGTTTGTTTTTTTCTCACTTGTGTGTGTTTTTGGAATTACTACAACAGGTGCGACAGATTTACACAACAGCGCTATATAGCATGCTCAGTCGCAGACCAGATGAAAGCCATTTTGTTTGAAATTAAAGCCGTTTGTTGAGGATTTAGGGTGCCTTAAATATCCTTACCCGTAGTGTAAAGTAACAAATTACAAATATTACTGTAATCGAGTAGATTTTCTCAGGAATTGTAATTTACTAAGTAGTTTTATAAATGTGTGATTTTACTTTCCTTTGAGTATATCTTTAGTGTATCTGTACTTTTACTCCACTACTTTCCTTCAACCTGCAGTCACTAGTTTTTCTTGACTATGGGGATTCCTGTCCAATCAAATCACACACAGAAAAGGTAAATCGCCTCATAATGAATTACCTCAAGACATGGGCGATTTATAATTGCAGCAAACTGTTTGGGAGAATTAAAATATCCAAGAAGACGCCCCAAAATCTTTACACGCATTGATTCAGAGACTGTTTAGATGCAGGTCACTGATGAGTAGATGCTGGATGTTTACTGTATGATGACTGAAATGAACTTAAACACCCAGCAGGCACAAGACATCAACATATCGTCAGATTGACTCTGTACCCCAGTGCCATAGGGATGTTGCATATTTTTGGGAAATGAAAATCGGTTTGACGTCAGAACTCAACGTCAGGCTGATGTCAATGTCCAACCTAAAATCAACCAAATATCAACATCTAATGATGTCTATCAGATGTTGGGTTTTGGTTGCCATATCTGAATAATTAACATCAGTTTTTGACGTCAGTATGACGTTGGTTTAAGATTGAACGCTGAATTTTGGTCACTTGCAAACAACATAAAATCAACAAATATCAACATGATTTCATGTCCTTATTGGACATCAAAATATTGTTTTCCTTAGACGCTGGCTAGACATTGAATTTTGGTCATCTGACAACACAACCTTAATCTAACCTAATATTAACATCTTATGATGTTGTGTGCCTGCTTGGCAATAACTAAATGCACTACAGAATAATACGTTTACACACATCCATAAATGGCATGTAAACACATCAGCTTTTTACACCGTAATACTCACTACTCTTGAATACTTTTGTAAGGTCTAATTTTTACTCATACTTTGAGTAATATTCACATCAGATACTGTTACTCTACTCGCACTACCTTTTTAGGCAAGTAATGCTATTTTTACTTGAGTATGATTTTTCAGTGCTCTTTCCACCACTGATAGTTATCAACAAATACATATTCATTCATTCATTTTTCTTCAGCTTAGTCCCTTATTTGTCAGGGGTCGCCACAGCGGAATGAACCGCCAGCTATTCTGGCATATGTTTTACGTAATGCGCTTCCAGCCACAACCCAGTACTGGGAAAACAAATAAATATATAAAATAAGTAATGATTACAAGATATGTCGATCAGTTAATAGAAGAAAAAACTACAGGTACATACAGATGAAGTCAGAATTATTAGCCCCCCTGTTTATTTTTTCCCCAATTTCTGTTTAATGGAGAGATTTTTTCAACATTTCTAATCATAATAATTTTAATAACTCATCTCTAATAATTGATTTATTTTATCTTTGCCATGATGACAGTAAATAATATTAGACTAGATATTCTTCAAGACACTTCTATACAGCTTCAAGTGACATTTAAATGCTTAACTAGGTTAATTAGGTTAACTAGGCAGGTTAGGGTAATTAGGCAAGTTATTGTATAATGATGGTTTGTTCTGTAGATCAAAAACAAATATAGCTTAAAGGGGCTAATAATTTTGACACTAAAATGTTGTTTAAAAAATTCAAAACTGCTTTTATTCTAGCCGAAATAAAACAAATAAGACTTTCTCCAGAAGAAAAAATATTATCAGACATACTGTGAAAATTTCCTTGCTCTGTTAAACAACATTTGGGAAATATATATATATATATATATATATATATATATATATATATATATATATATATATATATATATATATATATATATATATATAAAAGAAAATTAATAATAATAATTAATAATTCTGACTTCAACTGTATATATAATTGCCTAATTGTAATTGGACATCCCAGGATTTTAGGAACTATTACCAATTGATTACTTTAATGCAGAATGTTCTGGTGAAATTGAGTGATATCTCCACACTGTGAGCTTGTTTTGAGGCCTTGCGGTGCGCCGTGGTTCTCACTCTGGGAGCCCAAAGCAGCTGAGACTTTCCTTAGTCATTATTATTTGATTCCATTCATCATCCGGGCTCACAACAAAGAACCCTGCTATGTACAATTTAAATAAAGCTTTGTGTGACACCGGCGCTGACAAGCTGATGCATCCATTCAAGAAGCAGCAGAATATGTGCATGTCTATGCAAAATAAAGATGAATGCTGGGGGGGAAACAGACAGCGGGTGATTAAGGTGCGCGGGATCACGGCCGATCTGTCATGCTATCCCGTCGTCTTATGATGCCTTATCATTAGTTTCCCTGACAATGATTTAGCAGTCATTGTCAGGGAAGTATTCCCCCTCATTGCCTTGCGCTGTGTTTAAACGTAACCTTCTTACAGCAATGGCTGCCATTCGTCACTTTTGACCTGTCATGCACGGTAAAATTGGACACTTCCAACCGTGGCCTTTTGTCCTGACACGGGCAGGCAGGTATGCAGAATCAGGATGGAGGACAGAAGCGTATGCATCCATAACATTTAACTGCCCCTGAATGATTACCGCCCCTAATTTCTTTGGGGACAATGGGACGCTGGTTCTGTTGCCAAGTCGGGTTTGTGTCTCTCTTTCGGATTTATTTTGGCCTCGTGATTGTTAAATAAGAACCAGGGGCAGGTCAACGTGCAGGCCAAGGAACGGAGGAGATCAAGCCCCCTGGTCCAGCTCTCTGGCGGCCAACAGCTGATGCAGAAAGTCACCATCCATCTCTGGCAGCATGCTAATGATGCAGTTTTTTTTGCTTAGACCTACTTTGCAGGTAATTCTCTGTTGATTTGTGCCTGCTGTTTAGAGCGAAACGCAATAGGAAACGGGCCTCTGGAATCCCTCGAAGACATTGAAGATGTGTTTGATGTCCTTGCAGCGTCTGTGGTTGTGTTCTCTGGGCTATGCTTGGAGAAAGCATGATATTGCGAGAATCAACGCTGCCTTCATAAAGCCCTCTCAGCCTGTGTTTGCCTTGTTTGGTGCTTCTGTAATGGAGGGCAGCTAGTAGGGGCTGTCTCAAGAGATGAAATAGTGCATGATCCTAAATACTCCGATCTTTACCATCCTTATTCATTTGATGTCCCCTCATGTCAGAAAAGTACAACACAATCTCACAGCAATTCGTACATTTTTGATTTAGTGGCTAATGCACATTCTTTTATGCTGTGATTACACCAGAGGCGCGGATAAATTACGCCATTCGCACGTAAATAGCTGCGTGAAATAGGGCTGCACGATACTGGAAAAAACTGACATTGCGATATTTTTTTCCCTGCGATATATATTGCGATATTTTAAATATATATATATATATATATATATATATATATATATATATATATATATATATATATATATATATATATATATGAGCAATTCCATGAAAATGTCAACCTTGCCATGAAAAGAAAAATGTTTTCACCAAAATAGCGAAACCGTTTCTACATTTTTTGCGCAGGCAAGTGTTTTACAGTACTTTAAAAACACTTAAAAATGTCTCTGTCAATGTTTTCAAACTATTATATTTGATTTTCCAAAGTCACACAAATGGCAATTTCACATCCGTCACATCCATAACGAAAAAGTGTCACATCCATAACAAAGCTTTTCCCTCAAAAATGCAAAAATGTCAAAATAAAATAAAATCAATCAGTTTTGTTCTATAAAGAGCTAACTCTTATCCTTTTGTTGAGCATTATTTATTTTGGGTTGTGCAGTTTAATTCACAGAATTTCTACGAAATATGTTGTATACTGTAAACTCGCAACTTTTTTTGTCACATCCATAACGCTTGTTTATTTTCCTCATTTAAAGTATAAAAATGTTCACAGATTGAATTTTTTTGATCCCATAACTCTGTGGTTAGTTGTTTTGGAAAATATAAACAGATGATTCAATATAATGTTAACGTATACTCTCTCTGCGAATTTATGTTTTGAATTTTTACTGCAAATGTCACATCCATAACGCTGGAATCAGCCATATATATATATATATATATATATATATATATATATATATATATATATATATATATATATATATATCAGGGCTCAACAATAAGGACTGCCCGCTGTGCAAGACGCTCGGGACAGTATACAGAATGGTTACTGGCCCGATCGGGGCTAGTGCTGCCTTGTCACTAAAATTTAATTTGGCTGGGACTGTCAATTGCATGCTTTCATGCCCAGACGTTTGTTTCAGAACTTGTTTGCCCAGTAAGCGTGGTTCGTGCGGCTAATATGATTATTATGTTGACAAATA
>NC_141045.1:36802500-36832500 GCF_052040795.2 Danio rerio
ATTATCGTCATCATCATCATCATCATTATTATTATTGTTGTTATTATTATTATTATCATTATTATTATTATTATTATTATTATTATTATTATTATTATTATTATTATTATTATTAATTATTAGCGAGATAATTGTAACTATTGCCAGCTAGTATCAACTGTGATGTGTGCCTTTACAGTATTGTCCAACACAGTTTGACTTGTATGCTAGGATTATGTGTATAGACTGGATGCTGAAAATTTCATCAAACTACTCACACAGTGTACATGCAGCTTGCACATTCTTTTCAAATAATGTTTGCACGTACTTAGCTTGTCCACAAGGGGAAAGATTAGTGAAAAAATTAAGTTGTAGACCTTCAATGGTCATGCTATTAAATGTATACTTTGACTGTGTGTTTGCACAATGCACATTCAATAATATGACATCTGCATAAAAAACATGCAAATAAAGTATATTTAGAATGTTGTTCCTTCGTATGAATATCACATTTTGTATATATATATATATATATATATATATATATATATATATATATATATATATATATATATATATATATATATATATATATATATAAGTATATACTTATACATATACTTATACAATATACACAATATATTGTTTTTCAGGTCAGTTCTTTCTGCTTCTAGAACTTTTCTGAGCACTTTCAGACTCGGCTGACGCCCCTAGGTAATTATCTAGAGCTATTTGCCAAATGCTGATTTCCTCTGGCCGTCGGCCATGAGCACGCAGTAGTTTGGGCAGGTGGGAAACTGGCCCACCGAAACGCTGAGCTCTCATTCACAAGACTTCTGTGACATTTGCAGACTGAACATGTGTTGCCGGGAAGTGGAGCACATGTTGTCCACGGGAAAGATGTAAATAATTATCTGCTCACAACAGGTTTTCCTCCCACTGGGTGTTCTTACAAATTTGGCTGGAAACCTGGAATAAATACAATCATACTAATCATGCACACCCTGTAACGAATAACTTTAGCCTTGTTATTTAATGCTAGGAAATTACAGTAATATGTTTGCTCGTGTATATTGATCATTTGAGGGTGAAACTGAGGTTTGTGCTTATAAAACTAGCCACAGCATACACTCTCCGGCCACTTTATTAGGTACATCTGTCCAACTGCTCGTTAATGCAAATGTCTAGTCAGCCAATCGCATGGCGGCAACTCAACACATTTAGGCATGTAGACATGGTCAAGACGATCTGCTGCAGCTCAAACCGAGCATCAGAATGGGGAAGAAAGGGGATTTAAGTGACTTTGAATATGGCATGGTTGGTGGTGCTAAACGGGCTGGTCTGAGTATTTCAGAAGCTGCTGATCTGCTGAGATATTCATGCAAAACCATCTCTTTGAGAATGGCCAGACTGGAGCTGATAGAAAGGCAACAGTAACTCAAATAAGCACTCGTTACAACCGAGGTCTGCAGAAGAGCATCTCTGAACACACAACACATCCAACCTTGAGGCGGATGGGCTACAGCAGCAGAAGACCACACCGGGAGCCACTCCTGTCAGCTAAGAACAGGAAACTGAGGCTACAATTCACACAGGCTTCACGCACAGGACATTTTTACTATGTAATATTACTATAATTTGATACATTTTGATGTATCTGTCACTACTTGCGTATGTTAACAAATAAATATTATTAAACAAATGAATTATAGTTCCTAAAATTATATTATAGTTCCTAAAAATTTGGGTCGCGGCATGATGACCATTTAAAAATGTGGGTCCCATGGCCAAACCAGTTGAGAACCCCTGCTCTAGACAACTGTCAACGACTTAGACATTTCTATGCATAAAATAACCTACATTAAAATGACATGATGATTACACATTTTGGTGCGGATCAGGAATAACAGTGTAAATCCCCAGCGTTCACTATGATTAATCAGTCTTAAATCTGACACCGGATGCCATCGCAGTCATTATTCTGCAGCCGAGGGCCCATTCTGCCTCAGGTGAAACCTTCAACTACAGCAAACGTCAGTTTTGAATCTCGCTTGAGCAAAGTTGTCGCTGCAAAGATGTAATATGTTTCATGTTGTAATATGTAACATGTTGTAATATGTTTCGATTCAATTAGCTTACAAAAGACCTTGAAGCGATGCTATCAATTATAGCTTGATGTTCTTTTACCATGCAGTGGCGCTGCCTTCGTGTAGGAGTGATCACATTTACAATGTTTGAGTGCACTTGAACATCACCACAAAGTCATATAACTGACTATTTGTTTATGATATGCAGTTTTATTCTAGTTGTTAGCTTGTTCTGTCCCTTATAGTTGGAGCACATGAACGATAAATAGGATATAAAAATTATAAGCCTCTAATGCATGTTTTGCAGCTCATTGGTTGTGAAGTGCTAAAATGGTGGTTTATTGAGATTTACTTTAAAGGTGCAGTAGGTGATCTTCCACAATGCTAATAGCTTAGCATAAATCTCTGAATCACAGTCCCTCCCCTGTCGTCTAGAGCCACACCTCCTTAAACACGAGCACTGCAAAAGAACCCTCTCTCATGAGTTAAAAGCGACTAGTGCTTGTCCGGCGGCGTGCAAGCCAAACTGACATGCCATTTCAGAGTGAATATTTAAAGTTGCATGGTAAACAATATATGGAGGCTAGGCGGAATAGCGGTATTTACTTGTGTTTTGTTGTTAAACTAATTAAAATCTACATTATCGATGCTGTAAAAGGACCCTTATGAAAATGAAAATAGTCTTATCAATCTTTCATCGGAAGATTTAAGTGGCTGAACAGCACTTCTGTGAAGATATAACCCATGTGTAACAACATCTAACGTTACATCAGCTTTGCGTGAAGCTAAAACCCTTTTAAAACAGAACATGACCTGTCTAAGAGAAATCCTTCAGACATTGTGTCATCCTTTCTCCAGCGTGCAAAGGTAACTTCAATATTGATTCAGCTTTTTAAAAATCGTGCGTGTGCTCTCTCTCGTGAACGCGCCACAGTCGGCGGAGCTGCGTAGAAACGGCTGCGCAGTTGTTCAAACCTGCATTTGCTGACAGACAGATTCGCCTACTTATCGGAATTATGAGAGATGTCGGCCCGACTCTGTTTAATTGGATTTTTTAGTTTTATGCCTTACCCAAAATATAAAAACATTCAGATCATTTACTGTAGTCATTACTATTAGACTGTGAAGAGACTTTCAACCAGCACAACAACAAATGCTTCTGAAGCCAATCACCTACTGCACCTTTAATTTTTATGACAGTGATTTTGATAGCTATTAAACATGACGTCATCTTGTTTTGTAACATAATATATGTTTATTAAAGGCTAATAAGTTCCCAATTTACATAAACTAAATATTGTACAATATCATTCATTCATGTTTGACAGCACGCCAAACAAGCTATTTATTAATCATGAGTAAAGAATTCTTGAAACAGTCAATGCGTGTAAAGATTTTGGACATCTTCTTGGACACTTTTAATTCTTCCAAATAGTTTGCTGCAATTATAAATCACCCATGTCTTCAGGTAATTAATTATGATGCGATTTACCTTCTGTGTGTGATTTGGTTTAACAGGAATCACTGATTTTTCTAATCCCCATAGTCAAGAAAAAATAAAGTAGTGACTGCAGGATGAAGGAAAGTAGTGGAGTAAAAGTACAGATACAGCAATAAAGATGCACTCAAGGGAAAGTAAAAGCGCACATTTATAAAACTACTTAGTAAATTACAATTCCTGAGAAAATCTACTTAATTACAGTCGTTTGAGTATTTGTCATTTGTTTCTTTACACCACTGCCTACAACTAAATTTCATGGTGTGCTAATATTGACGTTAGCTTGCTTTTGTTATAGCAAATATTTATTTTACCAAAAACAAAATCGTCTAAGTTCTGCTGGAAATGTAATGTACTAGAATGTGATTGTAAAGTAAAATATAATTACACTGAAAACCCTAATAGGTTGACTGAAATTAATTAAGTAAACTCGTTGCCTTAATTTAATTGAGTAATGGAGTCTCCCAGAACTTGCATATTTAAGTTTATTTAACTTTTTGTAGACTATGCTTAAATTGTTCAGTTCAACAAACTTAGAACTATATCACGATGAAACTTCTCTCAAAACAAAACAAAATAAAAATGTCTTAGTTGCTGTATGATGGTCTTTTTCTTAAGTTAAGCATAAAAAAACAAAAAACGTTGATTTAACGACTTGCTGATAATTGAGGAATGAAACTTCATATTGATGGTATCCAAAACCTTAAACTCTTATTCAGACAGCATACCAATACATTTTCCAAATATTCCAGCCTGTTCTCGCAAGAAAACGTAAGTATTTTACATTTTGTCAGTTTAGTGGCTATTTCGTATGAATTCCTACGAGTTCAGTCGTACGAAAATATACGAGTTTAAAAAGGCGTTGCACCCAACCCACCTCTAACCCCAACTGTTATTGGCTGATGAGCAAATCAGAATAAATTGTATGAATTAGATTGTTCAAATTCATATGAATTACCCACTAAATCAAAAAGTTACGAATTTTCGTGAGATTGCGTTGTGTATTTTGTTATCTGGACAATAAGGAAGTCCTTAGGCTGAGCTTAAAATGCAAGGTTCCCAACTAGAACTTCACAATACAAACAGTTTGAAGTAGCTCCAAAAAGCCATGCGTTCCCTCTACGACAACTGAATCTCTTCTTCATTCACTCATTCACCTATCATACAATCCAGGTGTCTGACCAGCGCCCTCTAGTGCCCTGTAATTCCATTAGAACAGCAGCTTATGTATAATAAATTATATTCAGATATATATGCATGTGTGTGCATGCGTGTCTAATAATATTTTAAACAAAAAAATAAGTAGCCATTAATACATATTATGATGAATAATTATACCTGAAGCCATTTGTTTTCTGATTTAAAAAAGACCTTGCACTTAAAAGGTTGCACATATTAGAATTTTACAGTCAAGATTACATTTGTCAAAATCACTTATTTTTTTCAAATGATTAATTATGATTTTGAGCTCACTACACTTGAAATCTTAAGCTTATGTACCATTTTCATGGTACATAAGCTAAATTACCTCATATTTTTAAGTGATGGGACCAAAATGCTAAATTTTAGGTTATGTTCAGTCAACTTTACTTAATTAAGTAAAGACAACATTAGGGTTTACAATCAATCAGTAATTTTGTTTAGTAGATTGCTAAGTAACATGCTAGCAGTTATGCTAACATCTTGTGCACCAATTTTATAAAAATGCTACAAAGCTGCTGTTTAAATACTAAAAATTGCTGATTTTCGTGAAACTGAATGGAAAGGAACTCCTTTTAAAACAAACCACAGTTTGCTAGCCGTATCCAAACACATCACTTTCTTCGAGACCAACCTAGAGCCCCCCGAAACAAACAAAAACCCATCATTAGAAGGAGGATACGGAGGCATTACACCTTCCATAACATCTACTTACAGAGCCTGTGACCGCTAATGGTCTCCTCTTTGCAACCATGTGTTCTATCATTTGATCTCATTTGGCTAACAATAAAAGAGCCAATTAAAGCATAACCGCATTACTTTGTTAATAAAGCAGACAGATCGACTCAAGGGAACATTTCATTGGCAGTTAATTATGCACAGTGGTAGTCTCGAACCCACCGAGCCAATGTGTAGCAATAAAAGCCGTTACACTGCTGCCAATTCCCACTCACAGCTGCATTCAGCTCTAAAACCAATGGATAGCGGCTCGCTGAAGCCAGGCAGACACTCTCTGAAGAGAAATAGAGAGATTTGCAATTCTGCTGCCACCTCTGAGAGTCGGGGAAAGGTCCGTTTAGGTTTTTTTTTTTTTTTTAATGAACAATGGAACAATGAGTAGAAGACGGCGCTCTTTCAGTGGAAAGGTCAACTTTGGGTCACTGTTGGTTTGGGAGATGCTGCAGTTCTTGGGATTGAGCTACAAACAAACGGCAACTGGAGAATTAGCATTCACTCATTCATTTATTTTCCTTTGGCTTAGTCTCTATTTCAGTTCACCACAGCGGAATGAACCGCCAAGTATTCCAGCATATGTTTTACACAGCCTGATCTCACGAGAAAACGTAAGTATTTTACGTTTTGCCAGTTTAGTGGCTAATTTGTCAAATTCAAACGAGTTCAGTCATACGAAATTGTACGATTTCAAAAAGGAGGCGTGGCACCAAACCCCACCCCTAACCCCAACCGTCATTGGGTGATGAGCAAGTCGTACTAAATTGTACGAATTAGATTGTACGAATTCATACGAATTAGCCACTATATCAAAAAGTTACGAATTGCCGTGAGATTGTGTTGGTTTTACACAGCGGATGCCCTTATAGTCGCAGCCCAGTTTTGGGAAACACCCATACACACTCATACACTGCGGACAATTTAGTTTCTCCAATACTCCTATAGCGCATATGTTTGGACTTTGGGGGAAACCAGAGCACACACACCAACACGGGGAAAACATGCAAACTCCATGTAGAAATGCCAACTAGCCCAAACAGGACTCGAACCAGCGACCTTCTTGCTGTGAGGCGACAGTGCTAACCACTAAGCCTAAATCCAACAAAGACTTCTCTTTATCACAGATTCAGTTTTGCGCCAGGGTTAGGGAGCGTGCTTTCACACTCAGACATTTGTTTGGGAACCTGGGGCCTCGTGTATCAACGATGCGTACGCTAGATTTCACGCTCACGTTTGGATTTACTAACGATGAAATGAACGTGAGAATGTGCGTTGGTCCACGCCAACTTCATACCTGGCGTACGTTCATTTCTTGTGTGTGTTTGTTTTATTTCCATTGGCGACTCCTAGAGGCAGTTGTGTTGAATTACACACTGCAAAGTGTCTTTGAGCAGTGCAGTGGCAGCTGTATGGGACGGGATCATCCGCATGTCTAGCAGGTACATAAGGTTTGCATACCATACAGTTGACCAGCCAAACATTCATTCATCAATTTCCTTGTCGGCTTAGTCCCTTTATTAATCCGGGGTCGCCACAGCAGAATGAACCGCCAACTTATCCAGCAAGTTGTTACGCAGCGAATGCCCTTCCAGCCGCAACCCATCTCTGGGAAACATCCACACACACATTCACACACACGCACTCATACACTACGGACAATTTAGCCTACCCAATTCACCTGTACCGCATGTCTTTGGACTGTGGGGGAAACCGGAGCACCCGGAGGAAAGCCACGCGAAGGCAGGGAGAACATGCAAACTCCACACAGATACGCCAACTGCTGTGAGGCGACAGCACTACTTACTGCGCCACTGCCTTGCCGACCAGCCAAACATTAAAGCGCAATTTGCAGCGGTCGCCTGTTTTCCCAATGTAAAACTGCACGCACATTGCTATAAAGGCGCCATCTGAAGATGAATATGCGTACGTGAAACAGAAACATTTGCATTCAATAAATGTGCAAATTATATGTGATGCTCAAATGCGCTTAACATAATACACACACTTATTAATGACTCCTACTTGTCTTCCTCGTGATGAAGAGGTGGGGGTAAACGTTAATAAAATACAATAAATGGGACATTTAATAAATAATATAAATAATTCTCGTTAACTTCCGGCCGCAGACGTATCCGATCTAGCAACAACCCACCAACTTGCCTAAACACACCTTCCTGGAAGTATTAAGTATATCTTGTAAGCAAGCGGCAACCTCCCGCTCTCCCTCAGGAAGCCAATACGGAAGTCACTAAAACTGCAATTCATCTGAAATTCCGCTAGTCCTGGCAGCTCCTGGCTCCAAAACAGAGCAAATTTCAATTGAGCCCACTGTTAGAATGGCCAACTTTACAGCAGAACAAAAGGTATTTACAGCCTGGTACAAAAAAAGATTTTGGTTAATACAGCTAATATTACCCTTCATGACAACTGTGAGGGGGTGAATTTTTTTATAACTCATCCGTTTCCTTTATATTAAGTTATATTAAGTTTGCATAATTAAGGGCGTGGCCACTTTAGTGACAGCTAGGTCTCGTTGGTCGCCGTCACGTCACCTCAGCTGAATGCTGCAGATTAGCCACTGAACTCGCCATATTTATCGTATTTCTGTGTTGTTTTATGTGGCTTTACACACTCAACTGCCTTTTGGACTTGTTTCCTACAATTATCAGATGGCTTGGCATGCTGAGTGCACTTAATTGTGCTCACAAACCATTCACGTGGCCTCCATTTCCCATGCGAGTAAAGTTATATACTTATATACCATCTCTATACATGTATTTGTTTTATTTAAGATCATTTATATTTATATTTAGAGCTGTAATGCACTCCAGAATCTGTCAGATTGATTAGCTGTAGGCTCTAGAACAGTCATCTGAAGCGTTGTCATACAGTGTTATGCTGGATTTCATCAATAGTCTTACAGTAACTAACACAGACTATATCTGAAGTGTTTGGAAGTAATTCGCGTTTTCCTCCTGTTGAAAAACGTCATAAGAACAATGTTTAGTGGCTCTGTGTATTACAGCAATGTTTTTATAAGTCTAAACACTTTATTGATATAGTATACAACCAAGCACAAGTGGTCAGAATACAAGCGAGTCGCAGGTGATAAAGTATTAAGCGTTCTCCCAAAGTAAAGTGTGTCTGAGCCAGGTCCAAGCTAAATGCCAGCAGGTGTCTGTAGCTCCGCCCACTCTCCGCCTTTTTGCCCTTGTTTGCTATGGGTGTGATGACATGCAAACAAAATGGCGACGGTTGGCCACGCCTACTTGTGGCTTCTTTTGGGCTCTTTAGAAACCTATGGGTGACGTCACGGACAATACGTCCATATATTTTACAGTCTTGTAAGACCTGGATTTGCTTGTTCAGGTGTGTTTGATTAGAGTCGGTCATTCTAAAATCCCTCAGCTAAAATCCATCATCAAAGTGGTTCAGTATTATTATAATATTATCATTACCTCCAGAACTGTCTTGAGCATCTGCGTTCCCAGTGACATTAGTGCACCTCTGAAACCACTACACGTTCATTGCTCTTCATCTTCTGAGGTGTGAGTAGTTTATTATAGAAGAGAAAAGCCCATAGTGGCTTATCCTACCACAACGAATTTGACATAAATGATGCTTTATTCTTGAACGGTGGTCTCAGTGGTTAGCGCAGTCACCTCACAGCAAGAAGATAGCTGGTTTGAGTCCCAGCCGGGTCAGTTGGCATTTCTGTGTGGAGTTTGCATGTTCTGCCCGTGTTGGTGTGGGTTTCCTCCGGGTGCTCCGGTTTCCCACACAGTCCAAATACATGCGCTATAGTGGAATTGTATAAACTGAATGGTCTTTCAGTGTATGAGTTTGTATAGGTGTTTCCCAGTACTGGGTTGCAGCTGGAAGGGCATCAGTTGTGTAAAACACATGCTGGAATAGTTGGCGGTTCATTCCACTGTGGTGATCCTTGATAAATAGAGACTAAGCTGAAGGAAAATTAATAAATGAATGAATATTCGCAAATGTTTTATGCCAAATTACAGTTTTGCGCACACGTTTTGTTTTTGTGCATATTTCAATGTAAACATCGCTGCTGCGTCGCCTTTCATTCATTACTGCAGGAATTGTATTTGTCACAGTGACTATTGTAATATCGTAACACAAAAGACTAGTGCAGTCTGAATCCTTCATAAAGCTATCAAGCATGACATAATGAATGTAACTTGTCATCTTGACCTTGAGTGATTAACTCGCGTGTTTTTCTACACCGCCTGTATCCTCAAATAAAGCCGTGTGAACGACTCGGTGCGCCAGACTGACGTTTTGTCAATACCATATTGGCATTCCACTTAACCCCGAGACAGAGGATTATTGTGTTGTTTGAGGCTGGTAAATGGCTTGTTTGAGCTGTTATTCTTCCAGAAGATTCACTCACTCAGACTCGATATGTTATTTATCTCCCTGTGTGTGTTTCGCTAATTTAATCGACTGTTTTGGTGCTTTAGTGATACTCAAAACTCAATATTTTAACAACATCTACAGTTGAAGTCTTATTTTCAACACATTTCTGAACATAATAGCTTTTACTCATCTCTAATAACTGATTTATTTTATCTTTGCCATGATGACAGTAAATAATATTTGACTAGATATTGTTTAAGATACTAGTATTCAGCTTAAAGTGACATTTAAAGGCTTAACTAGAGTAATTAGGCAGGTTAAGGTAATAAGGCAAGTCATTATATAACAGTGATTTGTTTTGTAGACTGGGGGTGCCCAAACTTTTCCGTATTAAGGGCCAAAAACCAAATATAATTTATAGCCTAAAACAAAAATCGAAAAATCTACATTGCTTGAGGGGGCTAATAATATTGAATTTTATTTTATTTATGTAACAGGGACATGCATAAAATTACATTAACTTTGAAAAGGGAAGATGCGTTGTATCAGGTTTTAGCAAGGTTGCTATTTTCCACCTGCAGTCCCTAAATAAGACAATCAACAAGAATTAAATACATTCAAAAATAAGATCAAATAAAATTGGCAATTTAAAACATCACATACAGACTCAAACACAACACAAATTTGATTGGACAAAAACCGCCTCCTGGTCAAGCGTAAAAACATTTTGTAGTTTATGCATGTGGCTAAATCTGTTGGAAGAGTATTGCATTGACTTGTGGCTCTATAAGAAAAGAGGATCGGCCAAATGAGATGTTACGTCCAGGGAAAATACACTCCTCTCTTACCATCAATTGATATTGACCCTACAAGGTTTTTTTTTCTTTTTTAAAACTGCTTTTATTCTCGCTGAAATAAAACAAATAAGACCTTTTCCAGAAGAAAAAATAATTCACACATTGAAGAGTAAAATTGCAGAAAAACTCTATATAAAATAAAATACTAAAAAAAATGATGAACTCTTTATATATTGAAGCATATTTAGAAATGTTATATATATATAACTTAATTTTGATGAATTATTTTTTCTGGAAAAAAGAAAATATCCTTTGCTTGTCTTGTAAAAGCTTTTTGATTTAAGATTTTTAGATATTTGGACACAAAAGTCTAAGCAAGAAAGCATTTTTGCAGTGTAGAGACAGTATATTAAGCATTTGTTGGCAAATATAGCTCTATTTTTATAAATATTCACACACACTGAAGAGTAAAATTGCAGAAAATCTCTTAAAAATACAAAAAAATTATGACTCTTTATATATATTGATACAGATTTAGAAATATTGTTATTCCTGAAGCTTTTACATTCTTATCGGTGGATCTACTTTTGTTTTGCAACAGTTTGGTTTTGACCTAAAAAAAATTATTTACTTATTTATTTATTTTTGTTTATTTAAAACTGCTTTTATTCTAACCGAAATAAAACAAAAAAGACTTTCTCCAGAAGAAAAAAATATTTTAGGAAATACTCTGAAAAATTCCTGAATCTGTTAAACATCATTTGGGAAATATTTGGAAAAAATTCACAAGACGACGAATAATTTGACTACAACTGCAATAAATAATTTTCTTACTTCGATTTTTTGACTTGTTTCTAGTCTAAATATCTAAAAGTTCTTAAATCAAGAAGTATTTTCTTAAACAATCAAAAATATTGTCTTGTTTTAAGAAACAATGTGCAAAAATAAGGTGAGTTTTTCCTTAAAACAAGCAAATTAATCTGCCAATTGGGCAGGCTAAATAATATTGTCAAAATTAACCCTATAAGTCCCAAGTTATCAAAACATAGGTTGAAAATTCTACTTTTTTGGAAATGAGATGTAATTAAACCATGTAGCAAACAAACAAATTTTGCCATATACATTTTGAGATACACATTTGATACACCAGGTGTTTGTGCAACTTTTAAAAAGTTCATTTTAATGACAAAAAAATATTTTGGCCCTGACATTTTGACAACAGAAAACATTTTAGGCAGTTTTTCCACTTTGTTTTTACCTGTTACCTTTTATTAAATCATATATAACAGGTTTTTAAACGAAGTATTGATCGGGTTGATATTATATCGGTCTTAGAAACCTGTGTATCAAATATGATACGTGCGGCTCTATAGGGTTAAAAACAAGATTATTTTGCTTACACCATTAGCAGATTAATTTGCTTGTTTTAGAGAAAACTCACTTCATTTTGCTGAATTATTTCTGAAAAAAAACAATAATGTTGCTGCTTATCTAGTAAAACCTTCTTGATTTAAGAGTTTTTAGATATTTGGACTAGAAACAGAACAAAAAATTACGTAAGAAAGCATTTTTGCAGTGTAGAGACAGCATATTAAGCATTTGTTGACAAAATTAACTCTATTTTTAGAAATATTCACACACACTGAAGAGTAAAATTGCAGAAAAACTAAAAACTAAAATACTTAAAATGGTGAACTATTTTTATATTGATACATATTTAGAAATGTAATATTATGCCTGAAGCTTTTACATTCATATCGGTGGATCTACTTTTGCAACATTAAAACAAAAAAACCATGAGAATTAATTTAGAAATGTAATTAAAGATAAGTTCTGTCAATAAAAAGAGGTCATATAAAGCAGGCTTCCATCTGCAACACAACATTGAACATTAATAGCGGAGCCAATGTTTAGTGGTCTACATTTATAATCATAGCCTTTTCTGACAGCCCATAATTCTGTTTGATTGGTCAATAACGCAATAAAAATGATGCTAATTGATAACGGCTGATATTTAAATATTCATTCATAAGATATTTATCATTCATTCATTCATTTGTTTTTCTGCTTAGTCCCTTTATTCATCAGGGGCCGCCACAGCGGAATGAACCGCCAACTTTTCCAGCATATGTTTCACACAGAGGATGCCCTTCCAGCTGAAACTCAACATTGGGAAACATAAATACACACTCATTCACACACACACATACACTACGCCCAATTTAGTTCAATTCAGCTCTAGCGCATTTTGACCCTCTTCAATATGGGGAGAACATGCAAACTCCACACACAGATGCCAACTGACCCAGTCGGTACTCGAACCAGTGACCTTCTTGCTGTGAGGCGACAGTGCTAACCAAGTAAATAACTGAAAAGAGGAAATACTGAATACTTAAAGAGAACTTTTCATCTTTTCTTTTCTTTACTCTTTTTTTTTCTCTTCAATGGGTAAACTTGCTTTTTTTATTTTTAATAAAAAAAGATTCTGAGAGGATATGATTGTTTTAAATTCATAAATTAACTTATTGAAATTTTATTTTGAGTAGATAGTGGGAAAATAAGAAAACTAAGACAGTATTTTTTCTTATACTGTATTATATATTGCAATGTATTGTCTTCATTAAAAAAAATTATATATATATATATATATATATATATATATATATATATATATATATATATATATATATATATATATAAAATTAATAGATTTTTAATATTTTTTTTGTTTGTTGTTTAAATGCATTCATGTTCATAACAAATATATAAAACCATACACAAATTCCAAGAACATTTCATCACCTTTTATTATGGATGTATTTCTATCTAACCAAATATTATTCAAAATGTTATCTAGTCATTATCAGTATTTTTATTTTATTATTATTATTATTATTTACTAAAAATGACTCTTTAAAATATGATTTAAAAACATTTTAGGCCTTGCGTAATAATATTTCCTTTTTTTAACCTTTTTTTTAATGTTATTTATTTATTTCTAAAAACATTAAATCATTTTTAACAAATTCATAAATATAATTTTTATTGTTTTTTTGTTATTAAATGTTAATTATTTATTTATTATTTTTTATACTAACATTAGTTCTTTCATTAAAAACATTTTAAAATTATTATCAACAAATTTATACGATGATAATTATTCATTTTTAATACTAACAGTGGGTGACGCGGTGGCACAGTAGGTAGTGCGGTCGCCTCACAGCAAGAAGGTTGCTGGTTCGTGCCTTGGCTGGGTCAGTTGCCGTTTCTGTGTGGAGTTTGCACAGGTGCTCCGGTTTCCCCTCCAATCCAAAGACATGCAGTACAGATGAATTGGGTTGGCTAAATTGTCCGTAGTGTATGTGTGTGAATGAGTGTGTATTAGTGTTTCGTAGTGTTGGCTTGCAGCTGGAAGGGCATCCGCTGCGTAAAACATATGCTGGATAAGTTGGCGGTTCATTCCGCTGTGGCAAGCCCAGATTAATAAAGGGACTAAGCCGACAAGAAAATAAATGAATGAATAATACTAACAGTAGTTGTTATTGAAAACCTTTTTAAATGATATTTAACACGTTTATAAATTGTTGTTTTAATAATTTAATTATTATTTTTGTAATATAAATATTATATCTTTAATTGAAAACATTCAATTATTTTTTAGCAAAGGTATAAAATCTAAATTCTTAAATTTTAATACTAACAGTAGTTTAATTTATGATAACACTATTGTTTTTAAAACACAAATCCCAACCCTTTTTCATGTATTATCGGAAAGCATTAATAATAATCAACTTTAAATCGCATTACAATTATTTAAATCAACATTAAATGATGCCATCCTAACAAGACCGTCTAAAAGCGAATCGCTCCAGTTGTCTAGTTATGAAGATCAGTTACATCTTCATGTCATAGCGCATGGCCGTCCAGCCGCTGGTGATAAATGATGCTTGAAAAGCACTTAGATCAGTCAGCGGTATAAAAATGTGTCTGCGAGCTCACTGGTACAACTTCATTTCCAGAGGTTAATATGACATGGCCTCTCCAAAACAATGAGAGTTTAAGCACACGCTGCTGTCAGGGCAGAACCTTGGCTCTTTGATGAAGTGATGGATGGGATGCAGATCTGTTATGCAGGACACATACATCTTGATGTGATTATTTTGGTGGCCTCATAATTCAGCCGGAGCATGTCATCTGTTTAGGTCTTCCCATGATACCGTGCTTTCTAGTGAGCCGCTCAGTAACAACAGACTGACCCAGTTAATACAATTTATACTGCTCAGGACAAAAAAGTAAGTCAATTAATAAGTCAAGTCTTATCCCCTATCCAAGTTTTAGGAACCTCAAATAATACCTTGGCTTCTTGTTGATCATTTGGTTTCAGAAGTGGCTTATATGAAAGGCAAAGGCCTCTAGATGACGCTTATTTGACCACAATAAAATCTAATCATGTCTTGATTTTGAATGATTTCATTAGGACAGTAAGGTCTGACTTTGCTTAGACAAAAGTCACTGAACAGAAATAATGTCCAGTATAGAATATAAAGTCCTGCTGCAGTGGAGACAGAATGAATATTGTGTCTGACTCCATCATGAGCTTGGAGGACTGCATCCATACATCTCTGACTCAAATCACTCATTAATAAAGTCATCTGGAATGACAAAGAAAAAAATGAAAATAATCCTTTGGATTCATCTTTGATGCCTCCTCTTTCATCTTATCCCAGACATGCTCAATAATGTTCATGTCTGGTGACTGGGCTGGCCAATCCTAGAGCACCTTGACCTTCTTTGCTTTCAGGAGCTTTGATGTGGAGGCTGAAGTATGAGAAGGAGCGCTATCCTGCTGGAGAATTGTCCCTCTCCTGTGGTTTGTAATGTAATGGGCAGCACAAATGTCTTTATCTCAGGCTGTTGATGTTTCCATCCACTCTGCAGATCTCTCGCAAGCCCCCAAACTGAATGTAACCCCAAACCATGATTTCTCCTTCACCAAACTTGACTGATTTTGTGAGAATCTTGGGTCTATGTGATGCTATAAAAGTAGACCACAGTTAATATAAAAAGTAAACATGTAAAAGTGGTCAATTGGTCTTGAGTCTTACTGGAACCCACATGGAGCCAAGATTCTTAAAGGAAACAGTCAAGTTTGGTGAAGGAATAATCATGGTTTGGGGTTACATTCAGTATGGGGGAGTGCGAGAGATCTGCAGAGTGGATGGAAACATCAACAGCCTGAGAGATCAATCATTTGTGCTGCCCATTACATTACAAACCACAGAAGAGGGCAAATTCTCCAGCAGGAGAGCGCTCCTCATACTTTAGCCTCCACATCAAAGCTCCTGAAAGCAAAGAAGGTCAAGGTGCTCCAGGATTGGTCAGCCCAGTCACCAGGTATGAACATTATTGAGCATGTCTGGAGTAAGATGAAGGAAGAGGCATTGAAGATGAATCCAAAGAATCTTGATGAACTCTGGGAGTCCTGCAGGAACGCTTTGCCATTCCAAATGATTTGAGCAACCCAGGTTCATTCTGAAAACGTAGTCCCATGGACGTTTCTGGAGACCAGGAAATACATCCCGGGAGGTACATATTTTTTCATGTTTTGTTTTCTTGAATCAACCAGAGGCCGCTGTGTGCTCTTTTTCATATCTCAGATTTCTCTTTCGAGTGTCGTTCGCGGCCGCTGTTCTTGGGTAAACCCACCAGAGGGCGCTGTCGACTGACCATCTGTCTGACTGACTGGGCGGCCGACCAATCGATCGACCCACCCTCCTCCTTTACTAAACCCAACCAATTTTATCGATTGTCCTGCTCGCCAGCTTACTTCCCTAAACCCAACCGACAACTTACAAAAGCCGTCCAGAAAAAGAAAAGCCCTCGTCTGATTTTTACCACGTTTTCAGATTTCACCACATTCTCACCCTGTTATGAACTCGTTCATGTTGTTTTTTGGATTCTGTTTTCGTCTTACCTGATTTCTGGAACCGATCTTCCCCGGACTCAAACCTCGTCGCCGCAGTCAACTCCTATTTGCGTCTCAAGTCCGCCGACGTACACGACGAGCTAACTGGACAAACTGGTTGCGGCGGGAAAGCCCTCAACAGTCAGCTGGTAAGCGCGAAAAGAAACGCCGTCATACTGCCTCATATTGTTTGCTTAAAAAAGTGAAATGCAGCCATACGTACCTCCAACTACATACTTCGCTGTCTCCAGAAACGTCCACAGGATGCAGTCCTCCAAGCTCATGATGGAGTCAGACACAATATTCATTCTGTCTCCACTGCAGCAGGACTTTATATTCTACACTAGACATTATTTCTGTTCAGTGACTTTTGTCTAGGCAAAGTCAGACCTTACTGTCATAATGAAATCATTCAAAATCAAGACACGATCATATTTTATTTTGGTCAAATAAGCGTAATCTAGAGGCCTTTGCCTTTCATAAAAGACATATCTGACACCAAATGATCAACTAGAAGTTAGTGATGGGTCGTCCTTAAACGATTCGTTCATTTTAAACGAATCTTCAATATGACTCGGGAACTATGAGTCCTCTCAGGGAGTGATTCATTCATTCGCATGTGCGCTCATTTGTGCAGGTGGTATCGTTCATTTCAAGTCTTCTGAGTCGTTCATTGCGGAAAGGCAGAAGCCAATCATATGCGTTTAAAACTGGAAAAAGAATTGATTCGTTCATCTCTCGAGTCCTCTATCGGGTCTGAGTCATTCGTTCATCACGGGCCAATCATATGCGTTTAGAGCCGGAAAAAGAATTGATCCGTTCATCTCTCGAGTCCTCGGGTTTGAGACATTCTGTCACGTGATGAACGAACGACTCAAGAACCAGAAGGCTTGAAGGTGAACTAATTATTATGGCTCCCATCAGCTCAGACTGTGTACAATGGTTAGGAGTATATGTGACTGTGTAACGTGAATGAACCCCTGAGATTTGAAGACATGAAGAGGTGAGCTGAGCAAAGAGACAACAATACCTTTATAGACAAAAGAGGAGGTAAACATTGAATTATTATTGTCTCCTTCTTACAGTATTCTATTTATGACTTGTTTGTCGTGTGATCAACCTTTTGGGCTCGTTGTAGATGTAACAACAGGGGATGAAACAAACAACTAGGGTAAGATCCAAATGCAGGTTTATTTTTCGTCACGCAAGCAATGGTCAAAACAGGTGCAAACGGGTATGTGTAGGCAGTCCAGAATCGTAATCAGTAAACAGGCGAGAGGTCAGGAGGCAGGCAGGGAGAACAAGAATACAAGGCTAGGTAAAACACGGGGAAACAATACAAGGAATAACGCGTTGTAATATCATCAACAGATAAACAAGACTCTTATCGTTACAGTAAATGTGTTTGGAAGCAATTCGTAACATTTTAATAATATTTTGGCAAATTGAACCAAATGAACGAAATTACTCGAAAAAAGATTCGTTCATCTCGATGAACAAGACTCAAAGATCCGAGTCAGTAAAATGATCCAAACTTCCCATCACTAATAGAAGTCAAGGTATTATTTGAGGTTCCTAAAACTTTGATTTGTGACAAGATTTGTCAGGTAGTGTACGACAACAATCAAACAAATGTGTTTTTTTTTTGGAATTTGACATTTTACATTTTAAAGTCAATGTAATGGGTCAGCATTTATTATTTGCATTATTTTATTCCTATTTAACAACAATCAAACAAATGTTTTTGTCAGTCAAAATAGCAAACTCCCTGAAATAATGTGAATTTTAAGTAAATGTAGACGCATAACTGTGACTTCTCAGAGGTCGTACGGTTTGTTCCATCCATCTCTCAGTCAAATTTTACCCCCCCCCCCCCCCAATAATCATCCACGCCTAAAGCGAGAGGAATGCTGTCTGGAGAAAGTCTATCCTCCACAAAAAAAAAAAAAAAAAAAAGGAGAAATATTGTCTTTTAACAGCCACATGAAAAGCAGAGATGCTGTGAGCCACTTCAACACGACAGAACAGCCTGCGGGGGATTTAAACAGATCCAGAAACATCTCGGGCAGATGGGATGCTGTCACGTACGGCGCGCAAACTCACCGTTTATGTGGGAATTATAAGCAAATAGTTATTATTTTGACGAAATGGAGCAGTTTCCATTCTAACTAGGGCCGGGAACGTTAAAATATTGAGAAATCTATTAAAGATTAAATGTTGAGCACTTGCTACATCTGTCTCCAGCTAATTGAGTTGCTACCAAGAATGTTAGGACTCAGGAGAATAATTTGTCGGTGCAAAAACATCGAATGGTCCAATTTATTGCTTGCTGGAGGCTCTCGGAGTTCCAACAGGCTTTGATCAACCTTTTTAGGTCAGTATCACTTGAAATACGGAGAGGTCTCAGTAACCACAGAGAACATATTTCATCTTTTTCCTCTTTTAAAGAAAAGGGGGGAAGCGTTTTTTTTTTTTGTAGTCGTCTGGCAGCCTGCGAAGGAGATGCTAAATTCTTTATGGGGCAGGAAATGCAGGATAGAGCGAGGTGTTGTTTATTTGCCGGTAATCGGTTAAACATTTATGCTAGCGAATGCAATTATAAGTTTAGCTGCAACACTATCAGATTGTGTCCCCTGCTGCAGATCAGTCAATAGGCGTTTTCCACACCGCTCAAACAGAGCTCATGTTCATATCCGGAGAATTTTTGAAGTCAAAGCGAGGAAACATCAAACGCGAGGCGCTGACAGCTCGCGCGTCCGAGTCTTGTTTCTGACAGACAGACAAACCGCTGAGATGGATGGGAACAAACGCTGCTGCTTTATTTCTTGTTTTCTGCTTCTTCATGGGGGCTTTTGTTCATTTTCGATGTATTTCTATTCATATTTATATTTCATTTCGCTTTGCTTTTGCTACATCAAGTGCTTAAAATAACTATGATTTATGATGAATCAATATTATGAAGGTAATATTCCATTGACAATAACTGCTGTGTGCTCAAAAGAGCGAAAAGTCTGCTTTTGTTTAAAAAAAATGTACATGGTAAATCAATTAAATCATGAGAACATCATTTGTTTCACTCATGCCCACACTGAATCTGCACACGCAGAAATCCGCAGATTTTTATCCCATCATTGAGTCTATTTATTTACTCAAATTGTACATTCATATTTATTCAGTATTTAAAATAATTTCACTAATAATATTGACTAATATGGAAATGTTCATAAGATTTATTTACAATGAAGTTTGTAAAGTCATGTTCTCTGTCATTTACTAGATACATTATTTGTGAGACTTGCTTTGTTTTACCAAATAGGTGGCTGTAATTGGATTTGCATTGTAAACATAAAAGTTAAAAAGGTCTCATTTTTAAATTTAACGTATTACGTTTTTTAGTTACGATACTCTCGAAAGTTATTCCACATAAATCCCCGGATATTTTTTTTTTTTTTTACAAAACTCTGCACAGAAATAGCAAAAAATGTTCGCAGATTTTGTCTGGGCCTACATATGACTCAGTCGACGCAATCTCACGGCAATTCGTAACTTTTTGATGTAGTGGCTAATTCGTATGAATCCGTATGATCTGATTCGTACAATTTAGTACGATTTGCTTAACACCCAATGACGGTTGGGTTTAGGGGTGGGGTTGAGTGCCACGCCTGCTTTTTAAAATTGTACGTTTTCATACGACTGAACTCGACGAATTAGCCACTAAACTGACAAAACGTAAAATACTTTTAAAAAAATGCTGTGTTTTTTGTTTTCACAAGCTTTGGAGACGTAACAAAAATTCCGCCTTTAAATAATAATAGGTCACCTGTGGCTTTCGTCATGAGCTAAGGCTGTGTTCAAAATGACATCAATGTTTTCAAAGTGCACTGCGAAGGGAGCACAATTGTAAACATAAAGATCGCTAAAACTGAACTGCAAAAATACTTTGAAAGCAAATTACACCTAAGAGAGATGACTTTAATGCTTTTTTATTTTTAAATATTGCCAGGTTTAAATGTTAGAATGTTCTTAACAAATAGGGCATAGGGGGGATAACTGGGAATAGACCACAGCCAGGAACTATGCTTCTAACTACAGCTCCAGATGTGTAGTCGCAAGCATAGAAGTTTGCGAATGTTTGTTGGAACGATGGATTTGGGAAACGCCAAATCAACAAACTATGTTTGTAACGACACAACTTGTGGCCTTAGGGCCTACTCACACTATGCCATCCGTACCGTGCCCAGGCCCGTTTCCCGGATCGTTTGAGAAGTGTGAGTGCGCTGAATCGGGCTCAAGCACGGTTCACTTGGCCGGCCCTGGCCCGGTTGGAAGAGGTGTGCCTGAGCGCGGTTCACTTGGGCTTTGGCGCGGTACGTTTGTGTGTGAGTGCAAAACGCGCCAAAGCCCGAAACTGAAAGCGATACGTGACTTTTAAGGCACTGTTTCATATTGATTTATTAATCATTCTTACTGTTCAGTGAACGCAAACTGCCGTAGTTTGAACCCCTCACTGCACGACAGCTGCGCGCCTTCAGCAGACCTCCTCATTCCTGCAGCACGAGAGCTTTATGATTGTTTTTGAGCGCCAAAAGTGGCGGATTTGTTCGGGCGAAATATCTGACTGCATGTCACCGCATCTCTAAGGACTGTGTGGCTAAATATTTGTCTGCATGTCACTGCATAGCAAACGACTGAAACGATATAACTAGAGAAATCTCCACTGTGCTGCTGAGTGAGAGAGCGCTTCTCACTAAACAGCGCAGCATCGATGACGTAAGCATGCCGAGGCCCGTTTGTGGTGTGAGCGCGGGCCATCGGGGGAGACAGGAGGGGGGACAAGCGTGCTTTGGCCCGGTTCGAGGCAACTGTACATAGTGTGAGTACAGCCTTAGTTGGCTAACGATGGTTTTCGGAAATGCACCCCGGCCAGCTCATTTCCTCAGTCAGAATTTGTCCATTTAAATAATAAAAGTCTTCTTTTATTGGTTATTCTTTTTTTAAAGCCTTCTCCTTTTGGTTATTTTCACAATTTATGATGGCATACTGTCAAAAATGCCAAATTCTGGACTTTAGGGGTGAATTTGAATCCCTCCTGGCTACGGGCCTGTTATGGATGTTTATTAAAAACTCCGAACCCTTTGACCTTAAAAAATTCATACTTGGACCTTATATAAAAACACTGAGAACCCCTTGAACTAAATTCATCATTATTTTTACAGCGCTTTTACAATGTAGATTGTGTCTGAAACTTAAACCGTGTCAGTCCAGATTTCAGTTGAAGATCAGTTTAGTTCAGTTCAGTGTGGGTTCATTTTCACTGATGAAAGTCCAAACCCTGAAGAGCGAATCCATCGATGCCCAGCTCCAAAAATCCCAAAACCAAGCAAGCCAGTAGCGACAGTAGCGAGGAACAAAGCTTCACTAATTGATGAAAGTGAAGGAAAGAAACTTTGAGAGATAGTTGAGGATGACCACTTCTCTGCGGCCCAAACTCCTAGTCCAGAGCTGCCCTCGAACTTAAGCTTAAGCCTGGACAGAGACAAAGACAGTCAATTGTACTGGCATTCATTGATTTTCCTTCAGCTTAGTTTCTATTTCAGAGGCTGCCACAGTGAAATGAACCACCAACTATTTAACTATCTATTTAATTCACCCATAGCGCATATCTTTGGACTGCAGGGGACAGAAATGCTAACTGGCCTCGAACCAGGGACCTTCTTTCTGTGAGGCGACAGTGCCAGTATGCCACTAATGCAGTCTTTTCAATAAATGTAACTATTTTACGACACTTTTTAAACCCAAATGCCAGTTGTTTTATCAGTCGCATCTATAATAATGAAGTCCATTGTTCTCCACGCTGACCGCTCGCGATCAGTTTAACCTTGAAGACGCGTGGAGATGCCATTTTTCTCATTCATTATCACTCCAGACGATCCCTCAGGTCACAGGGCCGGAGATTTTAATTACAGGGCCGTAAAATGAAGAATTAAAGAGTGCATTTATAAAACGCTGAATGTGTGAAATGGAGTTTTTTGGACGGCGTTTTTCCGCTCTGGTCATTAGTTTTGTGAAAGTGAAGCCAGGTCATCTATCTGCAGATTCAGACGCGAACGCTACTATTATTCTGCTTTATGAGCTTGTCTGGAGGTACTACAGTGTAACGCACCGCGCCACACTTCACCTTAGTTGTAAAATCTGACTCGGGGTTTATATCCAGCCTGGGATGTAGATTACAGAGAGATTTAGTGTTATGATTGAAGGAGTAATCTGAGATGCGGCAGTCACAGAACGCAGAGAAGATGATAAAAACAAAAGTGATTCATTTACTGTCAGACAGACAGATGATAAGAAGGATAGATGGACAGACGGAAAGAAGGACAGACTGACAGAGAGAGAGAGAGAGAGACAGGCAAACAGACAGACAGATGAAGAAAAACAGAAAGACAGACAATCAGACAGACAAACAGGTAAAGAGATGGACAGACAGAAAGACTGAGAGAGACAGGCAAACAACACAAAGACTGACAGATGAACAGAGTCAGACAGGCAAACAGACAGACAGATGAACAGAGAAAGACAGACAGACAAAAAACAGACAGAAAAACTGATGGGTGATCAGACAGACAGAGGAACAGAGGCAGGCAGACAGACAGACAGGCGGAGAGATAGACAAGCAAAAAAAAGACAGAAAGACTAACAGGTGATCAGACAGACAGACAGACAGACAAAAAACAAAAGACAGACAGAAAAACAAATGATCAGACAGACGAACAGACAAAAAGACTTGCAGACAGAGACAGACAGACAAACAGACAGACAGAAAAACAGACAGACGAACATAGACAGACAGATGAACAGAGACAGACAAACGAACATAGACAGACAGATAGACAGACAAACAGAAAGACATAGACAGAAAAACAGACAGACAGGTGAACGGAGACAGATGGACAGACAGAAAGACAAACAGAGACAGACAAGTAAACAGACAGACTGACAAACAGATAAACAGAGACAGACAGGTAAACAGACAGACAGACAGAAAAACAGATGATCAGACAGACAATCAGATGAACAGACAGACAGACAGAAAGACTGGCAGACAGATAGACAGGTGAACTGTCAGAAAGACAGACAGGTGATCAGACAGACAGATGAACAGAGGCAGACAGACAGGCGGAGAGATAGACAAACAAATAAAAGACAGAAAGACTAACAGGTGATCAGACAAACAAACTGAGACAGACAGACAGACAAAAAACAAAACAAAAGACAGACATAAAAACACATGATCAGACAGACGAACAGACAAAAAGACTTGCAGACAGAGACAGACAGATAGGTAAACAGAGAGACAGACAAAAACAGAAAGACAGACAAACAGTCAGAAAAACAGACAGGCCTTCAGACAGACAGATGAACAGAGACAGACAGATGAACAGAGACAGACAGATAGACAGACAAGAAAGACAGACAGAAAAACAGAGACAGATGGACAGACAGAAAGACAGACAGGTGATCAGACAGACAGACAGACAGAAAAACAGATTATCAGACAGACAATCAGATGAACAGACAGACAGAAAGACTGGCAGACAGATAGACAGGTGAACAGTCAGAAAAACACAGACAAACAGAAAAACAAATGATCAGATAGACAGACAGACGAACAAACAGAAAGACTGGCAGACATAGACAGATAGACAGGTGAACAGACAGACAGACAAAAACAGAAAGACGGAAAAACAGACAGAGAGACAGTCAGAAAGACAGACAGGCGATCAGACAGACAGATGAACAGAGACAGACGGATAAACAGATGATCAGAGAGACAATCAGATGAACAAACAAACAGACAGACAGAAAGACTGGCAGACAGAGATAGATAGACAGGTGAATAGTCAGACAGACAAAGAACAAAGATGAACAGACAGACAGACAAAAAGAGAGACAGAAAAACAGACAGACGGGTGAACAGAGAAAGACAGACAGAAAGACAAAAAACACACTGAAAGACTGACAGGTGATCAGACAGACAAAAAAACAGATGATCAGACAGACAGAAAGAAAGACAGATGGACAGGTGAACAGACAGACAAAAAAACTAAGACGAACAGTCAGACAGACAGACAGACAGAAAAATAGACAGTTGACAGAAAAACAGAAAGGGAGACAGACAGATAATCAGACAGACAGGTGAACAGGCAGAAAGACAGGAGAGAGAGAGATAGACAGGTGAACAGAAAGACAGACAGGTGATTAGACAGACGGAAAGACAGGTGATCAGACAGACAAATGAACAGAGACAGACAAACAAAGACAGACAGAAAAAACAGGTGACCCGACAGACAGACAGACAAAAAAAACAGAAAGATGGATGGACACACAGACAGCCAAACAGAGACAGTCAGAAAGACAGACAGACAGACAGAAAAACAAACAGGCAATCAGACAGACAAGTGAACAGAGTCAGACAGACAGACAGAGAAAAAAGCACAGAAAGACTGACTGGTGATCAGACAGACAGATGAACATAGACAGACAGAAAAACAAGATCAGACAATCAGATGAACAGACAGACAGACTGGCAGAGAGTGAGACAGATAGACAGTCAAACATGTGCTAATTTACAGCAGATGGGCACTCAGCAGCTCATTTGCATTTAAAGAGACATGAACACAGTTTGTACTTTCAGTCAAACGTGGGCATTTACAGCGCGCTATAATACATGATCTGTGGTATTTTGATGTAAAACTTCACAGACATATGTTTGAATATATGTCATGACCCCTTGTTTTTGTTCATTTTGGTGACATTTCTGCCTCAAGCCAATTTATTTTGACCCTGAGCTGAACGGCAATGAAAAAAAAACACACTTAAAGGCACCGACCATGCAAAAATTAACCATCAGACATTATTTAATCACCCTCATGTTGCTCCAATCGTGCATAAAGTTCTTTCCTCCGTGGAACGCAAATGAAGATGCTTTGACAAATGTTCACGCTGCTCTTTTTGGTGTATTAATTAAAGTGGACAGGGATTGTAAAGCTTCAAAAACAACGACTAAACTGATCTGCAAAGAAAAAAATCAATAGTACCGCGTAGACACGCAGAGAGCTCCTCCACTCAATTATTTTGTAGTATGATAATTAACCAATTCACTATGCACGGGCAATTCTCAAAGGCGTCTTTGAACTAATTGTTCTCATTGACTCAATTAATTATTTGTTTGCCGATTTAATTATTTTCAGATCTGGAAAAATGGAAATGAAACAAGAGGCCAACGACGGCTGCCAGAAAATCAAAAACCCCAAAACAAGACCACCGCTACTGATGATGATGATGACGATGTGCTTTATCTGTCTAATCAGGCTAAACTGTTCGTGAATAGAAAAAAAATTCAATTGATTTTATGATAAATGAGACACAGTCAGTCCTTGGGTAGAAAACAAATAATAAGCAGTTTATTTAAGGTGCGCAATAATACTTTGACCTTATTTAATCTACATTAGTACACTCAATTAAGGTCAAATTGTAAAAAATAATCATTTTTAAATTGTTTATTAAATTAAATTTTAATTACTGTTGCTAGATCCGATAAATATGATATTTATATATAATAATAATAATTTATAATGTGTGATATGTTGTAGGCTACACTCTAAAAAACACAGGGTTAAAAACTACCCAAATTGGGTTGTTTTTAACCCTACTGCTGGGTAAATATGGGGTTAAATTAACCCAAGTAATTGGGTTATTATTATTTTTAACCCCATAAATGGGTTGTTTTTTTCTACCCAATAATTGGTTATTTATACTTAAATAATGGGTTAATTTGATCCAAAAATGCCTGTTATAGATGACCCAGCAATTGTGCTGTTTTGACTCGGCATCACTGAAGTACGGTGGGGGATGAGCAGCTTTGATTACAGGTGTACAAAGGTGCTAGTAAGAATTTTTTTTTAATTCAGAAAGGTCTAACTATGAGCATAAATCTCATTTTAATCATCTGTAAATGCAGGGAATCTGCGTTTATTCTACACTATTTTCATTGCATTTAAACAAATTAGTATATAATATGTGGTATCCCAGTCAGCCCCTGCTGCGAGTTGATTTGACCCAAAGAGCTTGAAACTACCCAAGACTCTGAAAATAACCCCCCAAAATTACCCAAATGACTCAACCCAAGATTTGGGTCGAAATAACAACCCCATGTTTTTTCCAGTGTATAAAACGTTTCTCTGAATTAAAAATTATGTGTTTGTCAAAGACAATTTTAGTGTTATTCTGTAAACGACTGAAACATTTCCTCCAACATTTAAGAGAAAAATGTTAGAGCGTCATTTATTTATTGCTCAAAGTGAAAAAAGTGTGCTGTGTATTCAGTTTTAGACAATAAAATACGATTTAGCTTTTGAAAAATATAATTTGTCAGAATAACTGTGATTTATGACTAATTAGATATTTGTAAGATCTGTGTTGACTCTAAAAAGAATTTTAAAAGATAAATTCAGTCCAGTATAGAGTATAATATGAATATCAACAATGTTTTGATTACTTTTTGTATGGTGAGCAAACAGTATCGTAATATTTATTGCAAAACTGCGTAGTCTGATTCAGTTTAAAGTTCACAAGATGTGTCTAAGCATTGAAACTCTTCATATTTGTCCTTTTCACCTGGCATAAAATGTCTCCTTTGGTCAATAATTTATAATGTGTGATGATGATAGCCTATATCAGGCTATATGGCATAAACAGTTCCTCTGGATTTACAATTTATAGTTATGTGTTAGTCAAAGACATATTTAGTGTTATTCTGTAATGACTGATAAAATTTCTTCCCAATTTAAAAGAAAAATGTTAGAGTCGCTTATTTATTGCTCAAAATGAAAAAAGTGCTGCATGTTTTCATTTACAGACAACAAAATATGTTTAACCTTCAGAAAAATATCATTATTTGTTGAGATAACTGCGATTTATGACCAATAAAAAGTTAGCAGGATCTGTGTTGACTCCAAAAAGACATATATATATATATATATATATATATATATATATATATATATATATATATATATATATATATATATATATATATATATATATATATATATAAACAATGTTTTGATTGTATGGTGAGCAATTAACATTGCGATATTTAATGCAAAACTGCGTAGTCTGATCCAGTTTAATATTCACAAGATGTAGAAACTCTTCATATCTGTCCTCTTTTCGTGGCATTAAATGTCTCCTTTGGCCAGTGTCCTTCCCTCCACTTGTACCTAACCAGTCGACACATTGAATTGTGACTCGCCCGTGGCATCAATCCAAGCACTCTCCACAAAAAGCTAATATTCCCCTGGTCGTGCCAGCCCGTGCGTACCGACCGTGGCCCCGTAACGACCGGCATATGGAAAACAAATTGCCGAGGCCGAGATCAGACATGTTTAAGCGTGTTTAAGGCCTCGTGGCAGCCGCTGCTTCCCACCCGACAACTCCCACTATTATTTATCATGCTGTTTTAAATGTTTTTCTCATTTGTTTCCACTAAATATTTCATCCTCGCTTAAATATTCATTTAACTGTTTCTGCTTTTGAATTTTTAAGCTTCTCCTTCTCCGCGCGCGCGCCTTTTTTCTTTCTTTCCCGGGCTCAGCAATCATAAATAATTATGCGCGCGCTCCTAGAAACAGACTGCATAAATCATGCACACATAAAGTCTTTTTTGTCTTTTCTCATTAAGACACGCACTTCAACCAGCCTAAATACTTCCCACTGCCCCACTTGTGGAAATTGCAAGCCGTTTCCCTCGCGCTTCATGCGGTCATCCTGAACGGTGCGTTGTTAGCGCGGCCATTTTAAACTCTCGCTAACTTGTAAACATTTAGGCAATTATCTTTTCGAAATCCAAAGCGCTGGCATTCTCGCCCTGAGTGGCTCTTTCATGCCAGCCGAAGCAGGGAAATATGTTTGCTTAATCGCTTCCTTGTTATGTCCTCATAAATTAAGAACTCACTTCATCTCTCCGCGCTCCACAAGAGGAAAACATCAAACATCTCGCGCCCAGACTCCGGCAAAAGAAAGTTTGCTTTTGAAACATTTTCACAACACCGAAAGAGAGAAAGGGATTCACTCTCACACCGGATGTCAAGCGAAGCAAATCCCCCTGAACACACTGTTTTCTCGAGCCTCTCCTGATCACACACACAGGTTTCCAAATGTTTGAGGAGAGGAGAGGTTATTTGTGAGAATGTTTTAACTCATTTACATACAAGCAAGTCAATATTTTACTCATTTTCTTGTTGCTGTTATGTGTTTCAGGCTACTCCTTTACATCCTTTAGGTGGGAAATGTTTTTTTTTCCCCAAGATATTGCTTAGAAAGAATATAGGCTACTGATTCCTCAAAAAATCCCTTTCAGAGAATGTGTTATTAAAACAGCCATTTTTAAAAAAGTTTTTAACATTTTAAAAGATTTACACATAGTAAATGTGCAACGAAAAGGTTTATCATGGAACTATTGATGCCCAAGAAGGAACCTTTTATTTTAATTTGTTTTAAATATTCGTTCATCTTATGTAGATGTTTACATCTCGAACGCTTTTTTTGTTGTTGTTGTAAACACTAAACCCAGAATTACTGAAACATGCTGAAATATGGTACATTCTTGTACCAAAAAAGGTACAAGCCCTTGTCACTGGGGCAGTATCTTTTTATGGGACAGAATTGTACCGTAAGACAAAGAAACAAAATTGTACCATTGCAGTTTGTACCATTAAGGTCTTGATTTGTAGCATT
Source organism: Danio rerio (assembly GCF_052040795.2). NCBI lineage: Eukaryota > Metazoa > Chordata > Actinopteri > Cypriniformes > Danionidae > Danio > Danio rerio. The sequence continues at coordinate 36,831,931 of NC_141045.1, forward strand.
GGAAACCAAAATGTACCTTTGGTTTTAAAAACCTGCAGATATATTAATGTACCTTCATCAAATCTGATCCATGAAGGTACCACTACAGTGACATTTTGTACATTAACAGAGTCAAACGTGTTCCTTCAAGAACTATTTAAAGGCTTTTTGCTATATCCAAAATGGGTCAATTTATTTTTATTAAATATAAAACATCAAATTCATTTATTAAACACATTTATTAAACAATGTTTTAGTTTACAAAAAAGTTTACAATTAACAATAAAGAATAAAAATACTTCAACATAAATCAAAAGATCTATTTTAGTATTATGGAACTTCATAGGCAAGGCAAGTTTATTTATATAGCACATTTCACACACAGTGGCAATTCAAAGTGCTTTACATAAGTATAAGAAAAACGAAAACAAATAATAAAAATGATCAAAATAAAAGTAATTATTAATATTAAAAATAAAATAATAATAGTAATGAATGTTTGTGAGTTTCTTTAAACATATGCTTTTAAATGATGATTCATATTTTAATATGGAAATTATTCGTAAATCGCTTTGCCTTTCCAGTCATATT
>NC_141045.1:36837500-36842500 GCF_052040795.2 Danio rerio
CCATATTATTTTGTTTTCAGCATTAACAAAAATGACTTTTAAAGGCATATGCACTAGATATTAAATTATAGATACTGAACATCATAATATTAGCAAGTCTTGCTAATGTTTAATTTAACTTCATGGTGACCGTTCTATTCAAAGTGCACAATTAAAGACCCTATTGACCTAAATAATTCAATATTAAATTCAAAACTAACAATGGTTTTACTTTATAAACAATCTTTTGGTCGTGTTCATTCATTTATTAATTGTCCTTTGGCTTAGTCCTTTTGTTCACCAGAGTTTGTCACAGCGGAATGAACCGACAACTTATCCAGCATATGTTTTAAACAGCGGATACCCTTCCAGCTGCAACCCAGTACTGGGAAACACCCATACATTCTCACATGCACACTCATACAATACTGCCAGTTTTGTTTACCCAATTCCCCTATAGTGCATGTGTTTGGACTGTAGGGGAAACCGGAGCAAACCCATACCAACACAGGGAGAACATGCAAACTTCAGACAGACACTCCAGCTGACCCAGACGGGACTTGAACCAGTGAACTTCTTGCTGTGAGGTGACAGTCCTAACCACTGAGCCACTATGTCGCCCTTAGCTTGTTTATAATAAAATTAATTAAATTTTAATCAATACACCAAAAAAAGTAGTTATTACACTTTTACTATGACAACAGAAGGCATTTTATCATTATTATCACTGTTACACTTTACCATATTTTACAGTTATTTACCGCAAAAACACCCAGTGATATACCGCATACATTCTTTACAGTTCACTGCTGTAATATGCACTGCATTTTGAGTCATTATAAAACTTTTACAGTAACTTAATGCATATTAAGAATTTGCGGTATTCTACTGTAATCAAAGTAAACGAATACTGCTACTTTGATGACACACACACACACACACACATATATATATATATATATATATATATATATATATATATATATATATATATATATATATATATATATATATATATAAACACCATTTTAAGGTCAAAATTATTAGCCCCTTTAAGCTATATATTTCTCGATAGTCTACAGAACAAACAATTGTTGTACAATAACTTGCCTAATTAGCCTAACCTACCTAGTTAAACAAATGATAGTAAAGCCTTTAAATCTATTTATAATCTATTATATTAAAAATATCTTTGTCATGATGACAGTAAATAATCTTTGACTAGATATTTTTCAAGACACTTCTATACAGCTTAAAGTGACATTTAAATGTCACTTATACATGTACTCTTATATTACATTATCGTGAACTCTTTCTCCCCAGCTACATTTTAAGCGTAGATGACTTTTAATAACGAAACCGGGACACTTTTATTTTGAACAACCTCAAAATAACGACCGGAAGTTTTGTGTATCGCCGTGCCTCGCTTCACCTCAGTTCACCCGACACTTCCAAAAGAAGAATGACGGCCGGTGGAAGCAACAGTTGAGATGGCTCTGCGGAGTTTGTCAGCCATTAAAAGCGTCTTAAATGCCGTTTTAAGTGTCATTTCCGAGCTTTGACATGATCGACACGCGTTTCTCACCGTTATATCGGATCATCTGACAGCGGTTTTGCTGAAGGAAGGAAACGGGAGAGGAAAAGGGACCGACTGCGCACTGCTGGCCCACTAAACACACACACTAGTTCACTTAAAAGGGCACGACTGTTTTGGGACATACATAAAGCAACATTTCAAAACAAAACAAGTATTAATATTAACCAGAGATGTCTAATACTACGTAAAAGTTTAGTAAGTTTAATAATACGGCTTGTTTACGTTCGCTCCATAAGTTCAAAGTTTAGTTTTGCTAATCGATCAATTGCTAATCGCTCGATCATGGCCACTGATGTCATACTATCGAGCGGAGAGGTTTCCAATCAGAGCGATATGAACGCCAACAGAACTGATCCCGAATCAGACACACCCAACCGGACATCTGAGAGTCCAGAAAACAGAAATATAAGCAGCGCCACATCTTTATCCACTTCTTCGGTTCGTACCGAGGAAGATGAGCCGCACGAGGACTCGGGAACGGGGATTTCGGTGGCGAATGGAAACCGAGCAGGAGATCCGCAGCAGGAAACAGAAAACACAGCAGAGACTCCAGACAATAGACAAAAACAAGGCGTGAGGACATCAACTCCTGTGAGACTGCCGCACACATCTGCGGGACAACACAATGGAAGGTAAAGTGCACACTGAACAGGGTTTATAAGTTGGGTTTATATCCACACATTCAGACTTTCTCCTTAATATTATAATTTAGAAAAGTGTTCTGTGCAAATTCCAAACAGTGAAATCATGTTAGCAGCCAATGACTATCAAAGCACATTGTTTGCTGTCAATGAAGTAGTGCAAATGTTGTTTTGAAGTCATACTTGGATGTGCTTTCAGACTGAATATTCAAAGTAGTGTGGTAAACAATTGAGGTAAAGTTAGTTTTATATTAACATATTCAGACTTTTTAATAGTATAATTTCAGAAAAGTATTCTTTGTAAATTCTAAATTGTGAAATCATCTGAGCAGCCAATGTCTATCAAAGTACACACACACACACACACACACACATATACATACACACATTCAGTTGAAGTCAGAATTATTAACCCCCCTTTGATTTTTGTTTTCTTTTTTAAATGTTTCCCAAATTAACAGAGCAAGGACATTTTTACAGTGCAGGTATGTCTGATAATATTTTGTCTTCTGGAGAAAGTCTTATTTGTTTTATTTTGGCTAGAATAAAAGCAGTTTTTAATGTTTTAAAAGCCATTTTAAGGACAAAATGATTAGCCCCTTTAAGCTATATAAGCATAATAGCTTTAATAACTCATCTCTAATAACTGATTTATTTTATCTCTGCCATGATGACAGTAAATAATATTTGACTAGATATTTTTCAAGACACTTCTATACAGCTTAAAGTGACATTTAAAGGCTTGACTAGGTTAGTAAGGGTAACTAGGCAGGTTAGGGTAATTAAGCAAGTTATTGTATAACGATGGTCTGTTCTGTAGAAAAATTAGTCGAAGAAAAATGAGCTTAAAGGGGCTAAAAATGCTGTCCTTAAAATGTTTTTAAAAAAATTAATAACTGCTTTTATTCTAGCCCGAATAAAACAAAGAAGACTTTCTCCAGAAGAAAAAATATTATCAGACATACTGTGAAAATTTCCTTGCACTGTTAAAGATAATTTGGGAAATATTTAAAAAAGGAGAAACAAATTCAAATACTTCAACTGTATACCTAATTTTGGTGACTATGAAAATGAACTGAAAATTGAACAGCTGGCAACAAAAAGGTAGTGATCAGAATTTACAGAAGATTTGTTCATGGAGTAGCATTATTTTCAAGATCTGGGCTTTATTTTAGACTGTGTTCACAGAGAGCCGTTTGTTTCTGTTTTGTTGTTGTTGTTGTCATTTCCCTGAGGGTGTGTTGGATATAGTAAGCCTTCAGGATATACATCTATTCAAAACAGACAGAGCATATGCAAAACATTATCACCATCATTAAAACATTCACATCAAGAATTATCACGAGTGATTCTTGAGTTTAGTTTGAGTTTAATATGCCACAGTGGAATGAACCACTAATTATTCTGGCATATGTTTTACACAGCGAATGCACTTCCAGATGCTAACCACTGAACCACCGTGCCACCCTTACATACAACATAATTACCCAATTTGAAAGAGAATACACAAGCACTGAAATGGGATATACAGTTGAGTCAGAATTATTAGCCCCCCTTTGATTTTTTTTTTATTTTATTTTTTTATATATTTCCCAAATGAAATTTTCACAGTATGTCTGAAGATTTTTTTCTTGTTTAATTTCGGCTAGTTTAAAATTGTGTAAGAACCATTTAAAGGTCAAAATTATTAGCCTTTTTCAGGATTTCCGGAGGGTCTTAAAAAGTCCTAAAATGTCTTAAATCTCAAAATCCAAATTGTAATTTTTTTTCCCCCTTTGTTCATGTATTGCAACCAGATCTGGCCAAAACCCATACAATCACCAACAATCATCTCAATAAAACTTTAAACTTTTTATTTAAAAGGTAATTTTTAACTCTATTTATCATAATGGTTTAATTTTCTTCCTTATAGTAACATTTGTTTAAACGTTCTTCACTGCTGAGGACACTGAACTGGACAGATTGTTGTGCATTTATTTAGTTTATTATAGTTTTTAAAACTTTTCAAACATTTTTTTTTTTTAAATTCTTTAAAAGAAAGTTTATGTTGGAAAAAAAAAAGAGTATGGGTCACATAGAGCTTGCTTGTTTTTACACAATATTTAAAATTTAGGATTAAAAGTTTTACTTTTTATTATTAATTTATTATTGTATTATTACATTTATTAAATTAGCATATATTTTTTATACACAAATTAAAATCTTTTCCACCTGGGCCATTTGAAAAATGGTGTAAAATTTCATTCATAATGGTCTTAAAGTCTTAAATTTAAATCTACTTTTTAATTTAACTTTTTCAATAGTCTACAGAACAGACCATCGTTTCTGAGGTAGAAGCATATGATGTCATTTCTGATGTCTGGTTGTTATAAACAGTCGCCTAACAACCAAGTTCAGTGAGCAGACATGTTCTTCAAAATATCCTCCACTGCAGAAACGTCTGTAAAGCTTTGGCTTGAGTGGCGTGAGAGAACATGTGGTGTGCGTCTCATGACCCGGCGCTGTGAACTGATGCTCATCTCTTCTAGGAAGGCTGGCAGACGTCACCTCACATCAACAGTATGACGGCTGGTGCACGAATGGCATGATGATGAACTCTGCTCCACAGTTTATCAGTGTGTGTGTCTCTCTGAAAACACTGAACAGCTGCTGGATGAGGCGCAATTATTAAAAATAAGAAAATATAGCAAGCTCAAAACACGTGCTCTTCAAAATAACAGGGATCAGTTGATGGAAATTCTTGATAATTTAGCTTTTTAACAAAATATGTATACATGAGTATG
>NC_141045.1:36847500-36880000 GCF_052040795.2 Danio rerio
GAGTTCACCCATCCAGGTTCTGACGAGGCTCAGCCCTGCTTAGCTTCAGTGGTCGACCATTGAGAGTTGCAGAGAGCTAGCTGCTAGCTGCTTTCTGTTACCAGCATGCTAATCTAAGCTAGTATTGTGTTAACCATGTTTTTGCCATATTGATTAGCATTTGTAAAACTACAGTTTTACTACAAATAATTCTAGCAGCCATGTTGTAAAAATAAAAGCAACATGCTAATTCATATTAGCTATGTATTGTCTTTGCTAAACTATTTAACCATATGTGAAAATAAGAAATGCCAACTTTGCACGTTTCTTTCAAGTTTATTTCTTTCTTTCGTTCGTTCGTTCGTTCGTTTCTTTCTTTCCTTTTTTTCGTTTATTTCGTTCGTTTGTTTGTTCTTTTCTTTCTTTCTTTCTTTTTCTTTCTTTCTTTCTTTTTTTCTTTCTTTCTTTCTTTCTTTCTTTCTTTCTTTCTTTCTTTCGTTTGTTTGTTCCTTTCTTTCTTTCATTTGTTTGTTCCTTTCTTTCATTCGTTTGTTCCTTTCTTTCGTTTCTTTCTTTCGTTTGTTTGTTTGTTCGTTTCTTTCTTTCTTTCTTTTGTTCTTTCTTTTGTTCGTTCGTTTCTTTCCTTTTTTTTCGTTTTTTTCTTTCGTTCGTTTGTTTGTTCTTTTTTTCTTTTTCTTTATTTCTTTCTTTCTTTCTTTCTTTCTTTTTCTTTCTTTCTTTTTCTTTCGTTCGTTTGTTCCTTTCTTTCATTCGTTTGTTCCTTTCTTTCGTTTGTTTGTTTGTTTGTTTGTTTCTTTTTTTCTTTCTTTCTTAATTCCTTAATTCCTTCCTGTTTCTTTCTTTCGTTTGTTTGTTTCTATCGTTCGTTCGTTTGTCTCTTTCGTTCGTTTCTTTCTTTCGTTTGTTTCTTTTTTCCTTCCTTTGTTAATTCCTTAATTCCTTCCGTTGTTTGTTTGTTTCTTTCTTTCTTTCATTCGTTTTTTTCTTTCTTTCTTTCTTTCTTCCGTTCGTTTGTTTTTTTCTTTTGTTTGTGTCGTTCGTTCATTTCTTTTTTTATTTCTTTCTTTCCTTCTTTCCTTCCTTTATTAATTCTTTCCTTTCTTTGAGCTTTGAGCAATTTTTTTCAAGCCAACATAAAGGTTTTGTTCCAGTAAACGTTTCTGTCCAGTTAGTCTTATCAGCCATTCAGACGTTTCTCTTTCTGATCCTGTAGACGTGTTTCTCACTCACTAACATTTCAGAGCTCAGTTGATGGACGTCCGAGTGCAGAAACTCTCAGTTAAACAGTGTTGTGTGTTCTTGTTTTTCTGTCCCACTGCTCTCTTCTTCTCTCTGTCCTGGAAGGATTGTTTCTTGCATTAGGCCGCGGGCCTGTGTTTGTGGTAAGGTAACCTGACTGGATGTTCACTCCCCGATCAAGTCCTACAGCATTGATTTATTTTATTTTTTTCAGATGTCACTTTTTCCATATGGTATTTGGCAATATAAATCAGATGTTGTCCATTTTTTTCTGTGGTGGAAAATGTCAGATTTTGATTTGTGCATGTTTTTCCCCTTCCAATCTCGTGATTCTGTTAATCAGCTTCATTTTGGTGTCTTGATCATTTTTGTTAAATCACATGTTGAAAATGAAGTGGGTCAAAGACAATAATGGGTATTTGAGCATCTAAAGAAGAAAAGTGTGTGTTTTTTTTCTTTTTCTTCTGTTTATCTTTACATTTTTACTATGATTTACAAAACTGTCATTAGGTATGACAATAAGTTTATACGACGTAAAATATTGTCAGGGATGTTTAGGTCATTAAAGTCAAAATATTCTATAATAGAAAATGACATCATTAAAGTAAAAATAATTTTCAGCTTTTTCAGCAAGATATTAGTTAAAAATGCAATAAGATTTAGTAAGGTATTTTAAAATGTGATTGCTGCAAACATACAATTTAATCTTTCAATTTGTATTCATGTCCAGTAAAGGGAATTTGACTTTTTAAAGGATTATTTATGATCAAAACACAGTAGTAGAGTACATGCTTTTTAAAAATCTTTTTGAACTGTAAATCAATAAAGCATCACACACAGCCCCTGAAATGAAAGGACAAACGGCAGACATACCCTTTAAACAAAACGCTTGTGTTTCCTTTGTCAGATGATCTTCCAAAGCCCAAAAGTGCAGATCTGCTGCGTAAGGGCGTGGAATCTGTGCAGGAGTACAGCACGTCAGAGGAGCGCGAGGAGGGCCGGCGCTGGAGAGTCTTCCGCATCGGAGATCAGGAGCACCGGGTGGACATGAAGGCCATCGAGCCCTACAAGAAGGTCATCAGTCATGGAGGTCAGTGTGACGCATTTACATACACGACTGCACGAGGGCGCTTTCTGTTTGCACTTTTTAGGAAGTGAATTCCTAATAAACAATGTTTTAAGTTGTGTAGTTTTAAGTAGTTTGAAAGCAGTTCGTGAAGATTTGTGGTGTCAGCTATATTCTTAGTAGCCGAGACAATGTTTTTAGAGCTTAACCAGTTAAACTCTGCGTGACGCCATCGACTTTCGCTTTCAGATTTAAAGGGCTAGCATTGCACCAGACCCCCGTAAGTGGTTTCGTTTGAAAGTGTAGAATCTATATTTTATGCACATATGCATCACTTTGGTTTTTATTGTACTGTACAAAAGTTATTTACACTTAAATACACAGTATTTTGGATACCCGAGCTGGGTATTGAACATTGGTTCATTTTCATATTTTTCATATGACACATGTACAAGTTATAGCTCAAATGAAAGCTCTTGCCGGTGCTCATATAGTTCTAGTGTTCTTTTTACTGTATTATATTCACACTTCAAACAGTTGCCGAATGAATTGAGGTGTTTCCATGGCGCAGAAATGAAAACAATACATTTATGATCAATAAGCAGCCTCAGATAGCACAGACAGCTGTCATCTCTTACCTTATGCTGTGCGCTTCAGGGCCATTTCTCCTCTGTTTTTGAGGTGATGTGCATAAGTAATCCTTTTATATGTCTGATGTGGTCCAAACACAGTGAATTATGTTTGATCAAACAAAAGAATAGTGAAATATGAAAACAAAGATCGCTCCCTGTGGCTTGTACAGCACCTCTCATCAGCTGGAATACAATAACTTTTGCATAGATTATGGTAGAGACATTTTTCTTTTTTCTTGTGATTACAGACATATGCAGGAACCACCAAAATTTATTACAGTACCTTAGACTACACAAAACCTAAAAGGTACACTTTCAAATTTGAGTTTATAAAAAAAAAAGCGCCTCTTTTTTTAGGTGTTTATAATAACACAGGCAACATATACAGATATTTTAAATACTTTCAATAGTGTTTTATGAAAATTCAAAGGGTTTTCATTAAATTTATACCAAATTTTTGCATTCGCACATCTGCATGTGGATTTGGGAAGCTTTTAATTTTGGGTAGGCAAAATCCAGGCGGAAATCCCAAAATAGCAGCAGAGTTTAACTGGTTGATAGGCGACCGATGTAAAACAAGTCTCTGATGTCCGTAGAGTGTGTACTGCATGTGAAGTTTCAGCTGAAATAACTCTTCATGGGTAAATGTACATTTTTGGGTAAACTATCCCTCTAATAGTGACCATTTTCAGTTCATCCCTTTGTCAGACAAGTGTCACCACCTGTTTCTTTCCTTTTCCACATCCCTCCCTCCTGTTAGCAATCTAAAGGCTGATTTATACTTCTGCGTCAAACGCCGGCGTATGCTACGGCGATGACGCATAGCCTTTCGCCGTGGCCGTCAACGTCGCTGACGTGCACCTCTCAAAAAATGTAACTACACGTCGCAACGACGCGTGGCGCAAGCTCTGTGATTGGTCGGCTTGGTAGCGCTGACGAGTCTGGGCGGGACCGAGAGCCACGTGAATGGTGCGAGCCTGATGGAGCGATTGTTTACAAGTGTGGAGTCCCGTGAAGGAGCTCCGGATGGAAAATTTTGTTTTGTGTTTACCTCATAGTTAAAGTTGTTGCACGTCCGCCGGTTCCTGCCTCAAAATGAGCGAGTTTGAGCCACTTGTACATTCAGGAAGTGTTCAGTAAAAGCAAAACAGCAGCGAAGAAACTCGACACAGAGGAACATTTACACCTCACTGCCAACTAGCGTTTCGGAAGTGTTAATGCAGACCAACAGAGACAGGGCACAGAAGTATAAATGCACAGCTACGCGCGTTGCATGCGCCGTGGGTTACGCCCGTCACTTAACGCAGAAGTATAAATCAGGCTTAACAGCTGTTGCTTTTTTTTCTGAAGGCCTGTTTTACATGCCGTTTTGTCATGAACAATTACACAGACTCCAGGTTGTTGGATCAGTCGACTTGTTTATTTGCTGTAGCATTCAGACACTTGCAGTGGCCACTTTCACACACACTTTCTCTGTTCACAGGATACTACGGCGATGGATTGAACGCCATCATCGTCTTCGCTGTTTGCTTTATGCCTGAGAGCAATCAACCGAATTACAGATACATCATGGATAATCTATTCAAGTAAGAGCTACGTCTGTATTCTGGCCAAGAACTATTGAGAATCTGTCGGAAAACCTCCCACAGCAGTTAGACCATGGGGAAAAAGTATCACTCTGGATGAGAATAAATGTTGTGGCGTTGCGTAATCGCATTGAAATGATGTCACATGCTAAAATCAAAACTAAAGATGGTCCAACAAAATATTAGTGTGTGACTTCTTTTATGCTTTATTTTTGGACAGGCAGCTTATGTTTTGTTGCAAAATATATCCGTCATACACGGTTGATTAGAAGTTCTTACCTGAAACCTCAATGTTGTGTGTGTCATCCAGGTATGTCATAGGAACTCTAGAGCTGCTCGTAGCGGAGAACTATATGATTGTATATCTGAACGGAGCCACCTCGCGCCGAAAGATGCCCAGTGTCGGCTGGCTCCGGAAGTGCTATCAGCAAATAGATCGAAGGTAAGAAAGGATGATCACCAGAACTTCCTAAAACTATTTAATTTTGGTCATTTGAAATAGCCGATTTATGGTCTTCAATGTGTTTTAGGGGTTTTCTGCTGGATGTTTACATTCATTCAAGCAAAAAAGTTGAATCATAAGATCCAATTCAGTTCATCTTTATTTCCACAGCGCTTTTAGAATGTAGATCTATTATTTATAATATAATTTAATGAATGAATGAATGAATGAATTTACTTATTTATTAATTTTTATTTATTAATTAATTTATCTATTTATTAATTTAATTAATTAATTAATTAATTAACAAGCGGATAGAGAATCTGTGGACCATAAGTCTGGCATTAAAATCATAAATGTCTTAAATTTGGTGTAACCTGCATTCATCCTGTTGAAGTGACGTGAAGGCGTTGTTTTATTACAGGTTAAGGAAGAATCTGAAGTCTCTGATAATCGTTCACCCGTCCTGGTTTATCCGCACCCTGCTGGCCCTCACAAAACCTTTTATAAGGTCAGTCCTCGTCAAGTTGCATTCACCAATGTTTTAATAAGACCCCCATTTCCTGCAGTGACCTTATGAATATGCTAATCCCCTTCACAGCTCCAAATTCAGCCAGAAAATCAAGTTTGTGTTCAGTCTGACAGACCTGGCCGAACTGGTCCCGATGGAGTATGTGTCCATCCCAGACTGCATTAAACAGTGAGTTATTTTCCTGTTACACCTCCACTTCTCTCTCTCTCTCTTTTTGTCTGACAGGAAGTGTTCAGTTGCAGAAAGTCCCCACACTGCTGTTCTCCACCAGCAGTTTTCATTTATTTGATTATTTCTGCTGTTGGCTGTGAATCTTCAGAAACTCTCCAAGCTCTAACCCCTTCTCCCTGCCTTTCCTCTAAGGTTTGACGAAGAAAAAAATAGGAAAAAGCATAAAAGGTATATGCATTTTCATTCCAGAGATCTCCTGCTGGATCTCTGTAGACCTCTTTAATTCTGATTTGCACGACACTAACCATTAATCGTTTGGCTTTATTGAATGTCCACTTTCTACCAGAAGAGGCTTTTCTTTTTTTTTTTTTTTTGAGCCTCTGTTGTTCCTTGATTTGTCGTTGCGATGCTGAATTGCTCCTGTGTGTCATCTAACTGTAATCGTTTGTTGTAAATCTACTTTTTACTTCTACAGTTTGTCAAATTTGCTGTGGATTTGCTTCAGTTTGCTGCGCAGTGTTAAACATTACACAAAGAAAAAAGCATCCGAACAGTTCTGTTATTTTAGACCATCATCCTCAAACTCAATTGCTGGAGCTCTGCAGTTTTGCTCCAACTCTGATCAAAGCTGATCCAAATAATAAAGGTGTTCATCCCTTATTTGAACATCTCGATTATTTGGATCAGCTGTGTTTGTTCAGGGTTGATGCAAAACTGCAGAGCTGCAGCCCTCTATTTTCAGTTTGAGACCAGTGTATTTGACTAATAATTATTAATAAATATGTGGTTTGATTTATTAATAAATATAATAGGTTTGATTTATTAATTAATAGATTCTTAATTAATTTAAATATATATTAATATGTATTTAAAAAAAAAAATATATATATATATATATATATATATATATATATATATATTAATTGCATTTTGATGGACTTCAAAGATAACTTTTTACTGTATCTAAAAACTGAATTTTTGGTGAAAAAAAATTAAGGTTTAATTAGTAATGAATATATTAATTATTAATATTAATTATATAATATGATTTGTGTTTTTTTGTTTTTTGTTTGCAGCAAAAGAAAAAATGATGCACAAAGGTTTTATCATTACTTCTTAATTAATATATAAATTTTTAATTAATTCAATTTGACAGACTTTTAAGGATAAATTTTAACCAAATATTTTGGTTAAAAAAATGATGTGTCATGAATTGATCATTAGTTATTATTGAATATATAAACAATTAATTAATTATTAATAAATATTAGTTTAAAAATAAAAATAAATCTTTATTCCTCTTTGATGGACTTCACAGATATTTTAATTATTTATCTTTATTTCATAAATAATAACAAAGACATTTGGTGGAAAAGTGATGCAGCAAGGTTTGATTATTAATTATCAATTAATATATAAGTTATTAATTATTGTTAATAAATATTAGTAAAAAACTATAGACTTTTTCCTAATTCCATTTTGATAGACTTCACAAATACATTTTTACTGTAACTAAAACAGATATATGGGTAAAAAAAAAAAGTGATGCGTTAAGGTTTGATTTTTAATTAATAATTTATATATAAGTTAATAATTATTGTTGATAAATATTAGTAAAAACCAAAGACTATTTGCTAATTCCATTTTATTAGACTTTACAGATACAGTTTTACTATAACTAAAAAGCATAGATATTTGGGTAAAAAAATAGTGTCTCAAGGTGTAATATTAATTATTAATGAATATATGAATAATTATTTAGAAATGTTAGTTTAAAATATATCTCTTAATTTTATTTTAATAGACTTCACAGATATTTTTATAGCATAAGTAATAAAGATCTTTCGGAAAAAACGTGGTGTCAAGGTTTGATCATTAATTATTAATGAATATATTAATCATTTAATAACTGTTAATAAATATTAGTAAAAAATATACATTTATTAATTTCATTTTGATAGACTTCACAGATTATTTATTTTACTGTAGCTAAAACAGCTTTTTGGGGGGTAAAAAACTTATGCATCAAATGTTGATTATTAATTATTAATTAATATATAAATTATTAAGATTTTTTTTTCTTTCACAAACACAAATTTGTGTGTAAAAAAGGATGTTTCCTGGTTTAATTATTAAATAATATATATTAATTATTAAAACATATAACATATATTTAATTATTAATAACAATTATTAATAAATATTAGTAAGAACAAATCTTGTTTAATTAGTTAATTAGTTGTTAGAACAAATATCTTAAAACATATTTGGGTAAAAAAAGAGATTTCAAGGTTTGATTATTAATAATCAAATTATTAATAATCAAAATTTTAATTAATTGTTAATAAAAATTAGTAAAAAATACATACACACACACACACACACGTGTATATGTATGTATATATATATATGTATGTATATATATATATATATATATATATATATATATATATATATATATATATATATATATATATATATATATACATATATATATATATATATATATATATATATATATATTATTTCTTAATTCTATTTTGATAGACTATACAAATCGATTTTTCACTGTAACTAAAAGGTATTTGGGTAATAAAGTGATGCCAAAGTTTGATTCTTAATTATTATATAAATTATGAACTCATTATTAATAACTATTAGTAAAATAAAATCATCTATTTCTCAATTCCATTTTGATAGACTTTACAGATCATGTTTTTAGCATAACTTAAACCAAAGATATTTCTATAATAAAGTCAAGCGTCAAGTTTTGATGTAAATGTGATGATGAATACAGGCTGATTTAAAAAGAATACCACAACTTGGAAAATCGAGAACTCTGCAAAGAAGAAAAGGAGAGCTAAGCTCTTTCTGTCGCAGATTTAAGGAAGCTCTGAAGTTTCATTTGGCTGCTCAATTGATCACTAGGAGTGCTGTTGTCATCATGTTTCTTTGATTAAATACAGATTTACAAAGTTGTGAAATTTTTTTTAAATCACCCTGTGTATATATCGTCAATATTTACTAAATGATTCAGTTAATTCATCATGCATATAACAATAATCAGTCATTTTGGACAATTGTAAAATGACACATAATTTAAGGGCCCTTTTAAAGACAGAGTTGTTCAATTACCCCAAGCGTTTTGTTGAAAAAATTAGATTTGGGATTAGTTTTTTGCAATGCAAACATTATCTACTTTTTATTAAATATTAAAGACTGAGAAAAATCAATAATAAGCTACCAGGGAGAAACTTAATAGTAATTAATTATGCTTTTTACTCTTCATACTTTGCCACCATTCTTTAAAGAATATTATATGATCAGATTGAGTATGAGCACTATTTATATATTAATGAGAGTTCATTAAACTCCTAATCCGATCATATAAGTGACAATGAAACAGTTCACCCATATTTTATTTTCACAAAGGTTTTTTAAAACATTATAGAAGTCTCTTTATCTGCTTGTGTATGCAAAAAAAATGCTCTGTAAATTAATCTGCCTCATAAATTCAGTAACTCTCCAGTTCAGTAAACAGTAAACATCCTATTTATTGTTTGAGTCTCCACAAAAGCATGTAGCGTTGAAGATTAGTGAATCATCCAAAAGCTGTTATTAATATCCTAATAATTATTAATATTAATAAAAGTTATTAATATCATTTTTTGTGTGTGTGTGTGTGTGTGTGGTCAAGTGCACTAATTTGCTTGTGTTTGTAATGACCGTCCCTCAGATTTCGATTCTGACGTTTGTCTTCTTAGTTCTGCCAGTGTTAGTGTGGTATGTATGACCAGGCTAGTAAACCACGGTGAAGGATTCGAGTCATTAAGTCACGGGCGGTGTATGTTATTTGTGTGTTTGTTTGTCTGTTGGTTTTTTTTCAAACGCATGTCTGGCTGGTGCACATTTTCACTGCATGCCTATTCCAAACCTCCACATATTTATATGTCAAACAGTGAGCAAGTTTGTGTCACTTTTAGTCCAAAGATAGAAAAGTTCTTAAGACAAGAAGCTTTTTCTTTAAAAAATGATGTTTTAAGAAATAATAAGTCAATATTTTATTTGTTTTTCCTTAAAACAAGCTAAATAATAAGCCAATGGGGTCAGTAAAATCATGTTTTTGCTTTGAAATTGGCTTGTTTTAAGGAATAATTCACTTAATTTAAGTTTATTATTTCTGAAATATTTCCAAATGCTTTTTTTTTGTAGATAATGCTTCTTTTTGGACTAAAATCAAGACAAAAACTCTTTAGAAAAGCAGATTTTTGAGTGTTTGAGCTTAGTCAAAATGACATTTACATTTAGTCATTTTGCAGATGCTTTTAACCAAAGTGGAGGAGACATTAAATCTTCAATTGACATATTTACAGTTGAAAACTAAAGTATTAGTGATTGAATTTTTTCCAAGTGGTGTTTAACAGATAATAACTAAATGATTTAATAATACAATTGTCTTTGCTATGCTTACAGTGCAAACATTTTTACTAGTTATTTAGCCAGATGCTGCACTCACCGGCCACTTTATTAGGTACACCGTTAACCCAAATTTCTAATCAGTCAATCACATTGCAGCAACTAAATGCATTTAGGCATGTAGACATGGTCAAGACGGTCTGCTGCAGTTCAAACTGAGCATCAGAATGGAGAAGAAAAGTGATTTAAGTGACTTTGAGCGTGGCATGGTTGTTGGTGCCAGAGTATTTCAGAAACTGCTGATCTACTCTGATTTTCATGCACAACCACCTCTAGGGTTTAAAGAGAATGATCCGAAAAAGAGAAAATATCCAGTGAGCGGCAGTTCTGTGAGCACAAATACCTTGTTGATGCCAGAGGTCAGAGGAGAATGGCCAGACCGGTTGGAGCTGATAGAAAGGCAACAGTAACTTAAATAAGCACTCGTTACAACTGAGGTCTGCAGAAGAGCATCTCTGAACACACAACACGTCCAACCTTATGGCAGATGGGCTACAGCAGCAGAAGACCACACCGGGTGTCACGTCATGTCAAGTCTTGACCAGGTTTCTTGAACATGACAATGAGTTCACTAAACTCCAATGTCACCAGAACTCAATCCAATGGAGCACCTTTGGATTTTGCACAATCCACCACAAATCTGCAGCAACCGCATGATGCTATCATGTCAATATGGAGCAAAACCTCTGAGGAATATTTCCTATACCTTGTTAAATCTATGCCACTAAGGATTAAGGCAGTCCTGAAGGCAAAAGGGGGTAAAATCTGGTACTAGTAAGGTGTACCTAATAAAGTGGCCGGTGAAAATTAAAGGTTAATTAGGAAGGTCAACAGTGGTATGTTCTGTGGCCAATAAAACAAAAAGTTTATAATAGTAATAATAATAATTTTGTTTTAAAAATATTTTTAAAAATTCTGACCAAACAATCAAACCAAGTAAATGGGAAACACTGTGAAACTCTTAATCACTTGGGAAATATTTGAAAAATTTCATGAGTGATTTTTTTTTTTACTTCAGTATAAATAATTATTAGGTGTTTTCTATGGAGTCCGTTTTCTTTATTATCAATCAGAATATTTAGATCAAGAGCAAAACTAAATGAAATATATTTTAATCAAAAAGATTGCAAATAAAAAATTATTCAAAAAATACTGTAATTAATAAAAACTTCTCTGCAATGCAAAAATAAAAAAAGTGTCTCGCCCTTTTATGCATTTCCCACACTTTTCATTTCACACATGTGGACTTTGCTCTCAGTTCTGTTTTGTGGATCTAAAATCTTTGTCGCTTAAAGGGATAGTTCACACAAAAAATGTACTCCGTGATTATGACCCTTTTTTAATTCATTGAACACAAAGGAAGATATTTTGAAAAATGCTGAAAACCTGTAACCATTGACTTCCATTGTAGGAAAACAAATATTATGGAAGTTAATGGTTACAGGAGGTCAGCTTTCTTTAAAATGTCATCCTCTGTGTTCAAAAGAACTCAACACAAGGGTGAGCAAATGGTGACAGAATTGTAATTTTTTGGGTGAACTGTGTCTTTAAATGTACCCGAGCGGCATCAGAACACTCTTAAAAATGCCTTTTAAAGGGATAGTTTGGCCCCAAATTTTATTTATTTATTTTCTTCTGTTTTGTGGATCTAAAATCTTTTCTTGCAATTTGGTTTATTTGTTTTATTAAAATATGTTTGCTTTTGCTTTCAAATGAAATACTTTGAATTTTAAAGAAGCAAAACTCACTCCATAGTTTTCCACATGATAAAACAACGACTTTGTAAAGAATCTCCACACAGATTTCCTTCATGAGCTGTATTTTATCCAGCGTTCACAATAAACAATGTAGAATCAACTGACTGCAGTTCCACATTTAATAGATTTGAATACTCGTTTCGCTTTTTGTAATATTTTTAACCTCAATCAAAACCTCGATCACTAAACCTTTCAGTGTGAAGTCATGAGACTGTCTCTGTGTTCAGTTCTAAAGAGCTGAATCAAGCGGTGTTGATTCTTATGACTTACACTATTGTTATTATTATATTACTCAGGATTGATCGGGACATGCATGGAAAAGTGGAGATCGCCACTGCTGCGGTGCCGGAGTGAAGTCTGCGAAGCTGGAAGAATTGAAGAATGTATTGGGTTTCTTTTAACTGGAGAACGCAAGATCTTGATGTCAAAAAAAAGTGCCTTTAAAAGAGATGGTCCGGCCCAAAAATGTAAATTCTACCATCATTTTTTCCAGAATGTCATTCCAAATATGACTTCTTTTTCTTTCTGTGGAACTATAAAAGAAGATGTTTAGCAGAATGTCCAAGCTGCTCCTTTCAGCATCCAATCGTTTTCACTTAAGGGGATAGTTCACGCAAAAATAACAATGTACTCACTTATTACTCGGTGATTACGACCCTTTCTTAATCTGTTGACAAAGATAATTGAAGAATGTTGAAAACCTGTAACCATCCACATGCGTTGTAGGAAAACAAACATTATGAAAGGCAGTCATAGGTGTTCAGCTTTCTTTGAAATATCTTCCTTTGTGTTCAAAAGAACTTGAGACACGTAAAGGGCGATTAGATGATGACAGAATTTTCATATTTGGGTGAATTGTATCTCTAAATGTAACCGAGCAGCATCAGAACACTCATAAAAACGCCTTTTAAAGGGAAAGTTCAGCCCATAAAATGTAAATCCTGCCATCATTTAACTAAAGATGTTTTGCAGAATGTTCAAGCTGCTCCTTCAGCACAAAAAAATGTCAATTCTGCCTTTATTTAATTCATAATGTCATACAAATATGATTTTTTTTTCCTGTGGAACTAAAACAGATGTTTTGCAGAATGTCCAAGCTGCTCGTTTCAGCATTCAATCACTTAAAGGGATAGTTCATAAAAAAAAAAAAATTACAATTTACTCAGTGATTATGAACCTTTTTTAATTTGTTGAACACAAAGGAAGATATTTTGAAAAATGCTGAAAACCTGTAACCATTGACTTCTATTGTAGAAAAAAACTATTATGGATGTCAATGGTTACAGGTGTTTGGCTTTCTTTAATATAACATCCTTTGTGTTCAAAAGAACTCGTGACTAGTAAAGGGTGAGTAAATGATGACAGAGTTTTCGTTTTTGGATGAACTGCATCTTTAAATGTAACTGAGCAGCATCAGAACACACATAAAAATGCCTTTTAAAGTGAAAGTTCGGCCCAAAAAAAGGTCAATTCTACCATTATTTAATTCATAATGTCATTCCAAATGTGACTACTAATGTTTTTTTCCTGTTGAACTAAAAAATGATGTTTTGCAGAATGTCCAAGCTGCTAGTTTCAGCATCCACTCACTTTCAGTTAAAGGGATAGCTCACGCAAAAAGGACAGTTTGCTCACTATTTATTTTGTGTATGAGCTTTTCTTGATCTGTTGAAAACAGATACTTTGAAGAATGTTAAAAACCTCTTACTATATTGACATAAAATGTAGGAAAACAAACATTATGGAAGTCAATTGTTACAGGGGTTCAGCTTTCTTCCAAATATCTTCCTTTGTGTTCAAAAGAATTCGAAAAGGGTGAGTAAATGATGACAGAATTTTCATTTTTGGATGAACTGTGTCTTTTTTAATGTAACCGAGCAGCATCAGGACACTGATAACAATGCTTTTTAAAGGGATAGTTCAGCCTAAAAATGTCAATTTTGCTATGATTTTTTTTCCACAATTATATTCCAAATATGACGTTTGTTTTCTTTTTGTGGAACACAAAAGAAGATGTTTTGCAGAATGTCCAAGCTGCTTGTTTCAGCATTCTATCACTTTTACCTAAAGGGTTAGTTCACCCGAAAATCACAATTTACTCACTAATTGCTCCATGTTTTTTACCCTTTCTTAATCTGTTGAAAACAGATGTTTTGAAGAAGGCTGAAAACCGGTAACCATTCACATCAGTTGTAGGAAAACAAATATTGAAGTCAATTGTTACAGGTGTTCAGCTTTTTTTTAGTTCAGTCCAATAAAAGTCAATTCTGCCAATTTAATCTCATTCCAAATAAGACATTTCCTGTGGAACACAAAATAAGATGTTTTGCAGAATGTCCAAGCTGCTCATTTCAGCATCTAATCTCTTTCACTTATAGGGATAATTTATGCAAAGATGTTAATTTCCTCTGTGATTGTGAACCTTTTCTTTAATCTTTTAAAGAAAACCGGTAACCATTCACATCCATTGTAGGAAAACAAATATTATGGAAGTCAGTGGTTACAGGAGTTCAGCTTTCTTCAAAATAAGTGTTCGAAGAAACTCAAGACAAGGGTGATTAAATGGTGACAAAGTTTTCATTTTTTGGGAGGGTGAACTGTTTCTTTAAATGTAACTGAGCAGCATCAGGACACTCATAGCAGTGCCTTTTAAAGGGATAGTTCAGCCCGAAAAATGTACATTTTGCCTTCATTTTTTTCATAATGTCATTACAAATATGACTACATATTTTTTCTGGGGAATTAAAAAGAAAGATGTTTTGCAAAATGTCCAAGCTGCTCTTTTCAGCATTCAATTGCTTTCAACTAAAGAGTTAGTTCACGCAAAAATGACAGTCTACTCAGTGATTATATACCTTGTAAATCCGTTGAACACAGAGGAAGATATTTTGAAGAATGCTGGAAACCATTGGCTTCCATTGTAGGAAAACTAATATTATGGAAGTCAATGGTTACAGGCGTTCAGCTTTCTTGACAATTAGTGTTTAAAGAAACTCAACACAAGTAAAGGGTGAGTAAATGATGGCAGAATTTTCTTTTTTTTTGGGTGAACTGTGTCTTTAAATGTACCCGAGCGGCATCAGAACACTCGTAAATGAAGACAGAATTTATATTTTGGTCTGACTGTTTCTTTAAAGCTTCCTCTCTGACCTTTCTCATCTCCTTTTTGCCAAATACTTGTCAGGATGGCGTCTGATTTCTGTGCGTTATACTTTTTAATAACCTTTTATGTATCGTATCGGTTAGTAGATACCGTCAGTGTGTTCTAGTTCCTATTGTATCTTGCTCTTAGTTACGGACACCTGTTTGCAGACTGCATGTTCATTACGTTTAAATATCTATATTTATATCAAAAGGCGCTAAAGGAGAAAGATTAATATATTTTTATGACGGATGTGTAATTTTTAGGGCCACCGTTTGACTTCTGCTCTCTGATCATCTTGTTCGTTGTACCACATTGTTTACTGCTGAAGGTCTTTGTGTGATTGGAGACGGTGGAGAAATGTGGAAACTGTCGTGAGTCTGTAACGTTTCTCCGCTTCTTCACACTGATGAATGGTTTGGGAGGGTGGGGTTCTTGTATGTTATGTTCTTGCAAGTAAACTTCCACGCAAAAAAAAAAAAAAAAAAAAATCACATTGTCATCATGACTGCTCTACAACACCGCAGTGGTTCCTCATTATTGTGTCTTGGTTTCCTGTTGCAGAGAGATCCTTACACGAAGTGTTTATTTATATATAGCTGAAGGCGAAATTGTTAGTCCTCCACTACTGATTCTTAATTTCAACATTTCAAATTATAAATTAGACATGTTTTAAGGTTGTCAAGAACAGCTCCCAAAGAGGTTAAATCGTTCATTAAAGGTCACCGTGCGATTTTATTTGATATTTGATGTAGGGCCTATCATACATCTGGCGCAAGATGTGTTTGGTGCGATTTGTTGCTATTTTCAGACCAGCGCAACAGTAATTTTCATGTTTTCCGCAGCCTGATCTCACAACGTAAGTATTTTACGCTTTGTCAATTTAGTGGCTAATTCGTACAAATTCGTATGATTTTAAAAAGGAGACGTGGCACCTAACCCCAACCGTCATTGGGTGATGAGAAAATCCTACTAAATTTTACGAATTAGATCGTATGAATTCATACGAATTAGCCACTGAATCAAAAAGTTACGAATTGCCGTGAGATTGCGTTGGTTTTCCGCCACGTTGTTTAAATTGTGAATCCATTTGTGCCACTTTGTGGGCTCAGGGGCGTGCCGGACTGAAAAGAAGTTGTGTTAAGGCACATTGTTGATGCATTGCTATTTTGAAGAACTGAAATAGGCCACGCTATTGACCGACTGAAAGCTGCTCAAAAGTCCAGCGCAGAGTGCGTAAGTTATGCATCTATGCAGGTCCAAATGCTTACACATTGCTTAATACACACAGGATGTACAGCAACACACGAATATCTTTACAGATGAAAACAAAGGATTCAAATGTTACAAAACTCATTTTCTACATAAAAACCACTGCCTTCATGCCTCATTTCGGGGGTATTTTTTCAGTTTATTCATGATAATTAGCATTTATATAGTGTGATTATTATTATCAGTATTATTTGATACATGCATCTTTATAATTGTTTTAATAAAAATAAGTTCATATTTGTCCACCTGTCGGTTTTGGAGACGTCTGCATCACCATATGGGGCTTAAGAACAGGACGTGTTTGGATATAACTCCGTTTTTTTCTAAGCACAAGTTTTGTCACTATTTTGGAGCACATTACCTTATAGATTTCTTATCTAACAATACTGAGACTAACATCTAAAACACTTTATTTTATGTAATGGGACCTTTAAAGACCTAAAGGGGATCAAAGAAGGAAACACACACACACACACATATACATATATATATATATATATATATATATATATATATATATATATAAATATAAAAAAAAAAATATATATATATATATATATATATATATA
The DNA here is from genome assembly GCF_052040795.2 of Danio rerio. Lineage (NCBI taxonomy): Eukaryota > Metazoa > Chordata > Actinopteri > Cypriniformes > Danionidae > Danio > Danio rerio. The sequence goes on from NC_141045.1 coordinate 36,864,385, forward strand.
TATATATATATATGATTATATATATATATATATATATATATATATATATATATATATATGATTATATTTTAATTACAACACAACATCAATGCTGTAAAAGAAATCTTATGAAATTAAAAATAGTCACGTTATAGCTTTCACTGGAAGTTTATCATTGGCTGAAAAACACTAGCTGATCATAGAGCCTATTGCACACCCATGCTAATTAAAAATATTAAGCTAATAAGTTTGTTTCAAATTATGCTTTCTATTGAACACACAAAATATATGTTAACGAATGTGGGAAAACAGTAGCATTTGAAATCCATTGTAGCAATAACTCGGACGTAATGTTTATTTATTTTGACAATTCTTAGCCTAGTTGAAACGTTTGTTTTGATCAAACTAGCATCTCTGTCACGTGACCTAAAGGCGACAATTGTCAATTAAGCAATCAGCAAACTGCACAGCTGTCGATAACAACGCGATGAACTCAAATTATACCCTTGTTTAAAAAGGGATGTATCCTACTACCTAACAGATCTGAAGTGTCGGATATACGGTTAGTCGCTATTTTACAAACCACGTTTTGTGCTCATTTGGTTTTCATGTTTGTTTGTTTGTTTGTTTCTTTCGGGTAAATGTTTTAATGTTATCCTCTTTTGAACGGGAAAATGCCAAACTTCTCCCTTGTTTCACTGAGGAAACAAGAAAAACACTGGTGAGTAAAGCGTTTTATATTTTTTCCATCAGTTCTACCGTGTATGTATAATAAGCGATGCTACGCGAACTAGCATTAGCTTTGGCTGCTTTTACTGCGGTTACAAATTGGTCAGAACTTTAATCAGTGGTTTGGTGGTTAGGTTGTCTTCGTCTATAGTGCTCATTCAACTGTGTTTAAACGAGTTTCCAATAGAGGTCACTATAACTTCATGTTCATTTGAAAACAAGAGTAATTCAATACATGGAGCTTAGCGTGTGTTTACTTCAGCCTTATGATCAACACAGACATTCCCACAACACTGCTGTGTTTGATAACATCAATGACAAACGGCATATAGGCTAAACGGAGTAAAAAAATCAAGATAGTTATGCTAAATAGATTATGGTAAAAGCTTTGACGAAAGATTAGCAGAAATGCTTCAAGTGTTAAAACAGCGTTCAAAGGCATACATGTGCTCTTTTATAAAGAAATTCTGCCAGAATTAGCCACTAACTTTGGCAATATTGAATTATTTGTATGGTTCAGGGTGTCCGCGGGGTCTTAACAAGTATTAAAGTTGATAAATCAATTTAGAGACATTTAAGACCCTTTAAAAAGTCCCAAATGCTGTTATAAGGTGTTAAATGTTGCATATTTTTGATTATACAGCTGTGTAATTATAGGTGTTTACTAAAGTTTGAAAACTTGTGATGCTGTGTAGTTATTGTAGTTAATATTTGATGTCACACAGCTTTGTTTACTGCAGTAATCAAGGCAGCACCATTATTTCTGCTCCTCTATAGGCGAAACCATCTGCATTAACATTTTTATAAAGTATATGAATAATGTTTAGTTTAGGATTAGTTCCTAACAATCAGTATTTAGTGAATACAACTAATGTCGCCAATGTTACCTGTTCAGACCTGAAGTGGCGATGAGGTCTTAATGTATGGAGTCTTAAAAAAAGGTCTTAAATGGTATTGCATTTTACCCTTTGACTCCTGTAATTGTCTATAGATTGTCCTAATTTGTGTACACTAAAATAATATGATCAATGAGTCCTGACAGCATGTTTTAGGTCATTGTAACTTATTAAACTAAGTTAATCATGTTCTAACTTAATTGTATAAGTTATGCAAGCTGCTTTAAGTCTGTTTAACATAAGTTCAATGGACTCATAAGGTTTGATTCAGCTTAAATATTAAAGGCAAGCAAGATGTTTTTACAATGCAGACTCAATTTGAGTATAAAAACAAGCGAAATGAAACATTCCTGGGACAGACAGTTATGTGTTTGAGTTTTGTTGTACATGTGTTGGCGCATGTTTGCGGTGCTGTTAGAAGAGGAAGAGATTTTATCAGATGCTCTTTTTGTTCCTGTTTGCATTTTTCATCGATCTGCATATTGCCTGTGACCTTGGTTTTCTTATTTCACCATTTGCTATTGCATAACCTGCTGTTGTTTTCATTAATAAGTTAATGAACATGTTTTAGTTTTATTGTATTCATTTTTTAAAGTATATATGGCATAAAAATAATATGGCAGCTTTTCAATGCAAATATTTACCTTTGGGACAGACACATTTGTTCTCACAATTACACGCGATCTGTCACTAAAATAACAGCCTGTCAATCATCCAACATTGCTAAAAATACAGTAAATACGATACCGTTTGTAGACTCATCGTGCTATACTTTAAGCTGCTTTCCAGACGCCTTACAATTTATTTTATTTTAATTTGGAAAATATAATCTGAAAGGGAAGGTTCAGTCATCATTTACTTGCTCTTGGATAGCTCATATGTGCATGGACTTTTCATTTCAGGCAGTCAGTTAACCCCAAGAGCTTCTGCCTAATTGTCATCCCGTAAAAAAATCGCAGCGTTTAAGATCTGATTTCTTAAGTAAAAATGAAATCTGCTATATAATCCAAAGCCTTATTTTTGGAAATCGGTGGTCTAGAGTTTCTTTTAAAGTGTGATTTTTGACATGAATAAACTCCCCATTGAATTTAATTTTTATAGGCTGGCTAATGTTGGATTCTCCTATGCAAACACTATTTTTCTCCCCATAAACAAATAACATGGAATGATAAAACTGTCAGCATTAAGAACAAATCAATTTACCATGATAATTAGATAAAAATATATATTCCATTGGTCTGTTTTTAAATGATAAAGGATATTTACGGATTTATACAGAATTTTTAGAGAAGTTTAGTTTTCCAGTGCCTCCACGAAAGGTAATTAATGCAATGCCAGCAGGCCTGGCGAGGCTTTTGCAGGGTTACAGTCAACCAAATAAAAGAGATTTTATTAGATGGTGTTTATCAAAGATAGATATAATAATAATAATAATAATAATAATAATAATAATAATACAACGATTCTCAAATGTTTTTCATCAAGTACCACCTCAGAAAAAAAGCTTTGCGGTGATGTATTCTATATGCATGCTTCGTCTCAAAGTCTGCATGCATTACTGTTTACCATGGTGCACTTAGATTTATAACTAATTTTAAATCCCTTACTCATTGTGTGCTGTATACTAGGTTGGTCTGCTTTGTCCATTCCTAGGCTCAAGCATTGGCATATCCCCGTTTACAAATCTATACTGGGTTTACTCCCATCGTATCTTCAGAATTACATTCATAAAAAGCCTGTTCTAGGGTCTTCGGTCACAGGGTATTTATTTACCGTCTGTTCCTAAAGTGTGGACTGAGATGGAGGGAAAAAAAGGCTTTTAAGTACGCAGCACCTTTTGCTTGGAATAATCTGCAAACACAGTTGCTGTTCAAAGACTTGATTTCACCACATGCTTTTAAAAAGTCTATAAAAGATTTAGAAGTTGAAACGGGTTTGTAGATGTTTTGAGTAGTTTGTCAGTGTGATTTCATGTTAACTGTAAATTGTTTGTTGTCTGTTGGACTCGGGTGACTTGTGTACTGCCTATAATATTGGCCAGGACGCTCTTGTAAAAATAGATTTTTAATCTCAATGCGTCTTTCCTGGTAAAATAAAGGTTATAATAATAATAATAATAATAATAATGTAGGACTTATCTCCACTGTAATGCTTATAGGTGTTAAACAAGACACTTCAGAGTCATTTAATGTGTCAATAGTGCCATGGTGGTTGGATTGTTGATTTACCAAATAGATGTGTGTATTTTACACGCGTCACTTCTATAACGTTCATAACTCGTAAGGAACCTTTTGAAAAATGATGTTCATGCTCCGCTAAGATCCATTCATCATGTGAATATTAATATTATCCATCTGACTCGAACTGTCACAGACTTTAAGGAAAACTGCACAGTGGACTTTAAGCTCTGTGATTTCCTGTCACACCCATACTGCATTTGAGAGATTTCAGAGCGGCAAATATATAATTAGATGCATTTCTGCTTTCAAATCTGCGACTCTCTCTTTCTGTGATGGCACATGCTCACATTTCAGGTATTTTGGGTTTGTTTTGTAAACTGGTTTTCTGCTTTATCTCACAATAACCATCACAACCTGTCTCTGCATCATTTTACAGATCATATCTTGTCTATGTAGATACATTTGCATGGAAGCTCTGTAGGTGGTTTAAGATTTGCATCTAATCACTGTATTTGGTATGCATACCACTTATAATGGCTCTTTTTAAATGATCCCCCCCCCCCCAAGGCATGTATTAATATACTGATGGTTTTCTGCTTTGGGTAATTATAGGCTAATATTAGTGTTGGGCAGAAATGAGTTGCAAATGACCACGTTCAAAATAAAAGTTTGTTTTGACAAGTGTGTGTATGTGCTGTGTATATTTATTATGTGTGTGTACTTCACACTTGTGTGTTATAGGGATGCAACGATTCTAGATTTTGGTTGTATGATTATAGTCTGAAGAATAATCACGGTTTCACTATTATTATGCAATTATTCATTTCAAAACGTGACTAGTTTACAATATAAACAGCTTTGATGGGATTTTGTAAAATGTTATTTATTGCTGCTCCGTAACCAATGAGTACAGCACACAATAATAATAATAACACAAACAATAGTCCATTTTTTTTTGCCCTTTAAAATAAGTGAAAATGTTTTTTGGCATATTTACACTGAAAATAAATAACAACAATGAATAAATAAACAAACAAACGAAGGAATGACTGAAATAAATAAGAGTAAATAAAAAAAAAAATAAGATCTATCTAATGTAAATCTAAGCTACATATTAGCTAACGATTTGTCTTTTGAAGAGAACAAATATAGTCAGGCTGCTGAGCCGCAATCTGAAAGGCAATTTTGATCAGCTATATTATGAACTTGTTTGGTATTTTTCAATTTTATATATTTTAAATTTTTTAATTATTATTATTTATTTATTTATTTATTTTACATGTTTATATATTTTAATTTTTTATTTATTAATTAATTTATTTTTCTTTGGAAGTATGCTTAAGTTCGCTCTAAAGTGACATTGGTGAATGAGCAATAGTTTCTGCTGTTCTGAGGTCAGCTGCGGATGTGATTGAATGGTGGAAGAATATCATGCGAATGTGCACGTTAGGTGTGTGATATTTTCAACTGTCATGTGCGTGGCGTGTCGCGGCGCTGAGCAACACATGTGGTGTGTGACTGCCCTTATATATATAAAATCTAGCTTTTTATGGAGTTTTATTCCCAACACAATAGCGACTTTTCCATCCAAAAATGAGAATTAACTTTATGCGCAAAACTGGAATATCACATAAAAGACGCGCAAATAAAGCAGTGACAATTTTGTTCGCTTTGACTACATAATACACTTTCTGATTAACTGGCGCCAAATATCAACAGTAATAATAGAATTTGCTGTGATTTTAAGAGAAGCTGCGTGAATCTTTTCATTTATTAAATGACTTTCACCTCAGAAGGCAATCCCGAGACGCAGTAAATGCGTGGTGGCGCTTAAAGGCGTGAGGCACAGACGCTCTTGATTTTGGAGATTTTGGACATTAATAATATAATAACACTAATACTGAAACAGTAAGGCGTTTTAGAATGACCAAAACAACATTTCAGATAGTTTACAATGTGCTCAGCCTGCTGGTTTGTCAATTCACACATATATTGTCATCATAAGAAGATCTCTTATAAAAAAATCACATGACTTTTTTTTTTTTTAATGCACATACTGGAATTTGTTTGGTATAAATGTTTCCATCGTTGTTTATGCGCATATTGTCTTATCCAATAAAAAATTCATCCTACTAAGCTATGCGCATATTTTTTTTTAAATGTGCATATCCAAAATGCGCATAAAAATAGGAGAATGGAAACGTAGCTAATAAGTGCTTCGCTATATAAATAATTGAATGGCCAAATAAATAAAATACAAATTTTATTACAGTCTTTATAAAAAATATGACCTGCATAGAACGTGTAAAAATTTAACGTTTATATATTAGCTTTTACATTCATACTGGTAAAGATATAAAAATAACATTTTATAAATACATGGATATCAAAGCATCATAAAACAAAATCTGATTTTCTAACAGTCAGCAGCGATCGGCCATAAACTGCTTTGTACCTTAAAAACGCTTCCATGCATTTAATTGCAACATCATCTACCTCAGGGTCGAACTTGTTCGCTAAAAGATGGTGTTGCCTCACAATCCATTTCAGGTCTCCGGCACCGTACACGCACACCGATCGTCTGTGCATCCCGGTGCATGGTGGGTACGGAGCGCCGCTGTTTAAATCTCCTTCATGGTAGCTCCACTTCACCAGGCGAGCGATCGCGTTCATGTCCGACTGCTCGTATTTGTTGTTGGGAGAGTTGGATCCTGGAACCGAAGGCATCCGCTGTAGCGTCGCCCACATGTGTTCGTCAGGACTGTACGTGTCTTTCTCCCACTCCATCAGGTTTTGAATCTCTTTGCTGTTCATGATGTATTCCACAAACTCTCTGGAAACCACGAAGTATGCATTTCCTGAAAACATGGGGGTGTTTATTGGCGGGGGCGACTTTTTTATATTGGTCCGGATCACTGTGTTCGTGATGTTGTGATGGAACTGCCAGCGCCAATTTTTCCCTGGTACAGTCTCCGACTCCATACTGTTCTTCCCATTCAGGTGTTTTAGTGAGTGAATGATTTCTGCATTGGTTTTAATGGGGAAGTCCGTGCCGCAGGTGTTCAGCAGATACCTCCACTGCACTGGAGATTTGAGCAGATCCTGCATGCAGTTCACATCCGCTTGAACTCGAGACCAGGAGGCGTAGATCACGCTCTCTAATTTGCTGGCCACAAACACATTAGGGAAGCAGGACACGATGGCATTCACGGCTTCTCTAAAGATCTCCGGAGACTTCATGTCCACGTGGACGCAGTACACATTTTGAGGAGCGTAAATCGCCCTGAGGAGCCTTTCGAACATCTCGATTTTATCATGGATCACCATTGAGTAGGCGATAGGAAAATCCTCTTCTTCCTTACTAAGAGCCTCCATCAGAAATCCTCGTCCTTCGATGTATGTTGGACAGTCGGTGGTTATGTTCAGATAAAAGGACTCGGTCAGTAAAGACGGTCTCTTCTTCGAAGCCAGAAGCTTCCTGAAGCTCTCCTTGTCCACTCCGTCCATATCTCCTTGGATGATGGCCGAACAAGCCTGCAGTTCTCCCACATCCTGCTGTTGGAGTTGATTCAAGTTGGTCTCCCGTTTGGGAAGACAGCTTTGTTCTGGATAGTTCATCACGAGGACGAAAAGAGTTATACTCACTGAAAGGATGGAGACTGTTTTTAGAGTCCTCTGGTTGTTAATTCCCATGTTCAGTTATTTAGGATTGTCATCTGTCAGACAGAGGAAACCAGCGTCTGTGAGGTATGAAGCAGCCTCTGTGGTTCATATCGGTGGAGCAGGAACTGAAATCTACCAAATCATGTAGTGAGGGGAAGGGCTGACCAGCCAAAACGAGAAAGTGAGAGAGAGAGGGAGAGAGAGAGAGAGAGGGAGAGGTGTGGTTTTCAGCTTGCTGGTGAATGTGGAAGTTTGACATTTGGGTTAAGAGGATTTATTTACAAATTGTACTCTACAGATATATTTTGATGCATGATGTAAATGATGCTAAATTGTATCTGGGAGCACTTTACAACAAGAATGTGTTAAAGGTTTTTTTTTTTTTTAAAGCATTTATTAACATGAACATACTTTTTTTAATAAATGTGGTGTTCAGAATGCTTTTACCTAACATTTTAACTAATACAACCTTAATATAAACTTCTTTCCAAGACTTTTTAGCATCAATTTAACTTGATGTATCAAAGTATATGTTTTTAAGTGCATCTCCAGTGTACAGTTTGTAAACTAATTTAACTCTGTGCATTAACTGATGGTAACAAACGTGAATTTTGATGTTAATAATTCACTTGTGAATGATTAACCGTGATAAATAAATGGAAGATGATGGTTTGTATTAACATGAGCTAATTATAACTTAAAGTCCTGGATGCTTTTTAAAATTTTAGGCTAAATACCGCTTGCGTAACTCATAAAATTTAAGTTAAAACATGATTAACTTAATTTGCATTAGATTAGTCAATACTGAAGCCAAATATGGAGCTCATCTAACTGAATAACTGACGATAACGGCCGAGAAACAAGTACACCCAAATTTATTATGTCATAGAAAAATATTAAATACCAATTTAAAAAGGAGGAAAAATCAAGAGAAGCAAAAAACATGTCAATTGTTTAAATTTTTGTAGGTTGTAATTTTTTTTATTATTATTATTATCATTTAATTGTATTATCCTTTAATTTCAAAAGATGTTCTGTGACTAAAATATCATTTTAATAAATATATCTGTAATCTGTTTTGGTTGAATGCATTGCCTATATTCAATGAGAAATGGATAAGATTAGTAATTTTCAAAATGGGGTGTACGCAATTATGCTGAGCACTGTAATGTATGGGTTGTTGTATATTTTGCTACAAAAACCTTGTAATAAACTGCCAGTACATTTTCCGTTATTTTACAGACTCCTTTCTCTATATATTTCTGATACATTTCTAAAAGTCACTTTGTTCAACTGTAGAGCTGAATTTCCAACATCAAAACTCGACAGAGCAGAGATCGACATCCTATAATGCAGTTCGCAACCGCAAATAAACAAGAATTCACTTGTGAATCACACATTACAGACACTGAACATTGTTTTTACAGTGGACATATACATGTACTTTGTTTGCTGATTTCAGTGTTTAGGGTTTCCTTTTATAAAATGCTCTTCCTTTCTAGAGGAAGCATAGTGGCAGAAATAGACGAGTTGGGTTTGTACATGACTCATGAAATTGACACCTAAAACGGAGCGTATTTTGCATTGTTCTCTCTTGCTTTTGTCATACAAAGAATGCGATCTACAGTCTTCCAGAACTGTTAATCTAGGGCCCGACATTAAATCTTGTCTAACTAGTCAAATAACCTGGATGATGACAGAAATGTTTCAGATGAACTATTATTTAACCATTTATTCATTCTATACTCGTCTGTCATCTGCTGAGCACAAAAGAAAATATTCAGCAGAAATCTGGAAACCTGTTTGCATTAACTTCTGGATATTTGTTTTTCTACTATGGAAGTCGAAGTTTTTCAGCCTTCTTTAAGATGTGTTCAGCAGAATAAAGAAACGCAAATGTTTGAAGTAACGTTTTCATTTTTTTGGTCACGGTTTGAAAACCTTTGCCTTTTTTTTTTTTTTTTTTTTTTTTTTTTTATTATTATTTTTTATTTATTTTTCCACCAGACTGTTGACAAAGTTACTGTATGTTCACAATGAAAGTGACGAGAGCGTCAGTAGCCGGAAGTCATTCATTTTCAATGGGAGCCAGCGGCGAAAATGTCATGAGACTGATCTTGCAGATTTTTTTTTGTATCATACACGCAACATCGAAATTATTTATTACCTAATTGACAACTTCCTGTCCACCATCTTGAATTAGTTTGAAAATCTGTTGTTCTGAACTCTCCATAGATCATTAGCCCAATTTCCACCAAAATTTGGCTCAGACCATGCTGCCAAAAAGTTATAGAATTTTCCAGTTGCTCTGTAGCTTGTTGCCTGGCTTTTTTATGATGTGGCCACTGGGCTGCTTGGCCCCGATAATTGCTGCTTGCAGCTATCTTTATTTATTTTTATTATTATTCATTCATTCATTCATTTTCTTGTCGGCTTAGTCTCTTTATTAATCAGGGGTCGCCACAGCGGAATGAAACACCAACTTATCCAGCTAGTCTTTTTTTTTTTTTTTATGCTGCGGATACCCTTCCAGCCGCAACCCATCCCTGGGAAACATCCACACGCACATTAACACACTGGACAATTTAGCCTACCCAATTCACCTGTACTGCATGTCTTTGGACTGTAGGGGGGAAACCAGAGCACCCGGAGGAAACCCACGCGAACACAGAACATGCAAACTCCACACAGAAACGCCAACTGAGCCGAGGCTCGACCTTCTTGCCATGAGGCGACAGCACTACCTACTGCACCACTGTTTTGCTATTATTATTATTATTATTATTATTATTATTATTATTATTATTAACACTAATACATAATTTAAAGATATTGAGCGTATTGCTTTAAAGTCATAAAATGACATTTACCACATACACCCGCACAAAAAAAAGTCTTTAGCAAGTGCATGACGAGGCTTAAATAATGATATCAGATGGAGATTAGAGGACTGTGTTTGCATTGTTACCTGACCCGAGCTGTCAATCATTGTGCCCACATATATACCTGGCCTAAAGGAATGTTGCTGAACGTGTAAAGCAGCTTGCGTGTAATTGTTAGGCGTATTAAAATGGTTTGTTCTTTCCTCTTCATTATAATGTTGTTGTTTTTAAGACCACGACAACAATGAAAATTCTGTCTAGCTGGAACAATTACAGAAAGCAGTTCTCCACGTCACAGACTATCGACCGGCCAATTTAAAGTCTTTCAAGGTTTACTTGTATAGCACTGTTATACAGCTGTGGTGTGTGTTACAGAGCAACAGTACAACCCCAAAAAAAAAAAAACACTCATATTAGTTCATTAATTCTTCTTCAGAGTAGTCCTGATTTATCAGGGGTCGCCACAGTGGAATAAACTGCCAAATGTTCTGCGGCAGATGCCCTTCCAGCCACTAACCCAGTACTGGGAAACACCCACATACACTTGCATTCACACACTGTAAGGCCAATTTAGTTCATCCAATTCCTCTATAGCGCATGTGTTTGGACTGTAGGGGGAAATCGGAGCACTCGGAGGAAACCCACGCCAACACTGGGAGAACATGCAAACTCCACACAGAAATGCTTACTGACCAAGCTGGGAATCAAACCAGCAACTTTCTTGCTGTGAGGTGACAGTGCTAACCACTGACACGTCGTGCCTCTCATAATGCACACAAATGCTAGCAAATTACTGACTATAAAATGCATGTGGATAGAAGTCGTTTTTCAAAAGTGACCAGTTTGTTGGCTTAATTTTATATGTAGCTGGGTACTCTTATTTTTATTTATTTATTTTATTTACACTTGCCAGTGCTGTTGGGAACATTTTCATCCACTTGGGTTAATTTTGACCAATGTTGATGATTTTATAAAAGGCACTGAGCTCTGCCTGAAAAGTCTGTAAATGTCACTAGATTACATCATTCGTCAATTTTCATATTACTGATGTCATGACGTTATGCCGTTTCTGTTTGTTTGGGGGTATTTACATTTTTGCATGTCAATTTAACTAAATTCATTGCTGTTTGAGTAGGGTATGTCAGTATAGATGTGTAGTGAATTTGCAGTACGCTCCCAGACGTAATAAACTCAGACAAGTTCTGAAACGGTCACTAAAAATTCTGTGATCGTGAACAAAGTATAACCGGTCAAATGGTTAAAATAAAGGAGAAGCAGATCTGTTTGACTGTACAGTGGAAAATCCTCACACTCCTAGTGCTTAATCATTTGCCGTGGGTACGCAGAGGAGTGGTCTGCTCTGAGCCCCCGTTTACACTTTTAATTTTAAAATGGATAAGTTTTTAGCTTTGCTTATGCTATCTGTCCACACTACACGAGTTTGAGTGTCAAAAACGAAGCGTTTTGAAAACTCTAAAGAGGCCATTTTCATTCTAAAACACTGCTGCTCCATCTAAGTGTGGATGGGGGGGGGGGGAACGGAGACATCTGAAAACGGAAGCGTAGCTGCAGATATTCGCCTCTGTGTGTAGGCTACTTAAAATTGAGGAAAAAACCCAATCAGTTCAGTCCTGCATCGTCTCCGTGTAAGATTAGACTTTGCAAGTTTGATATGGAAAACACTGCCGAGGACATGTCGGGTAAATCTTCAAAGGGAAAACTCTATAACCTCGTTCACATCATTCTGGATATGTTGTTTCACTTTATTAGCAATAGAATGAAAACCTGATATAAGCAACTGATATTTTCATTTTGATATTAACAACTTAAGACACCAAAAATGTTGAGGTGTCGTGCTGCATACGAGCGTCATCTTCACTGTATAACAAAACGGAGCCTATAAAATCACTGCCTCCTTAAATTTTCATTGAAAATACCAAACCTACCCTCTCTTTCGCTGAATATCAGTTTTATTAATCAGTAATGGCCATTATAAAAGTATAATGTACAATAAGTTTATACAGTAACAGAAATAAATGCCAGCAATCAGTCAAATGTGCAGAATCAGTGTACGTAGTTCATTAATTATTAACTTATCTTTGCTCTCAGCCAAAACGCGCTACTGGAGAACAAGTAATGGATTCAAAAAACCAAATCCGGGGAATATCTCATTAGATAAAGGCAACAAGATAAATTAAATTTCATGCTTAACAAATATAGTGAGATTAGATCCAGCCGGAGATGCTTGATGAACTGTCTGATGCGCATCGCTCTCATATGGGTATGCTCAAAGCACACTGTGTGTGTGTGTGTGTGTAGTCAAGTAATGTGTGTTTTCATCGGAGTAGTGTAGACTCAGAGCTGTTCTGAAACGCCAGTGTGGACGCAGATCGTTTTCATTCCAAAACGGCTGTTAAACCCTTTACTTCACATATTTTAATGGCACATGACAAATGATTCCACATGATTTGTTGGTTCTTTTGGGAACGTTTTATGGTTTTAAAGTTGTTTTTGGTGTGACCACCACCCTAACCTCAATTGTATTTTTTTTTCTTTTTTTTTGCTTTAACCTCCTTTAGGCAGGAATGTCCAATCTCGGTCCTGGAGGGCCGGTGTCCTGCAGATTTTAGCTCCAACTTGACTCAACACACCTGCAAGGACGTTTCTAGAAAGCCTAGTAAGAGCTTGATTAGCTTGCCCAGGCGTGTCTGATTGGGGTTGGAACTAAATTTTGAAGGACACCGGCCCTCCAGGACAGAGTTTCGACATGCCTGTCTTAAGGCCTAAGGTGTTTTTTTTTTTTTTTTTTTTTTTTCTTTTCCTTTTTTTTCCCATTTTTCCCATTCAGTCATAAGAGAGCAATAATGACTTGCAAACCTTATTCAAATTGTAACTGAATTATTAAGGAAATAGGGAAGAACACATAAAACGAATACAGTGCTTGGCAAAACTGAGTACACCCCATTTTAATATCCATTTATGATATCCATTTATCTGTGTATATTGGTCATATTTTGGTATATTTGAGCAAAACAGATTAATTAAACAGATATATTTATTAATTTTTATTCACCAAACATCTTTTGAAATAGAAGATAATACATTTAAATTCATGCGAAATATTGTAAACAAATAACAGCCTACATAATTTTATATATATTTTTTGTTTCTGCTGAAATTTGCCTTTTTTTTTTTTCTTTTTTTTTTTTTTCTTTTTCCCCAATATTTTTCTCTAGCATATGAATGTAGGTGTGCTAATTTTGGACCGCTATCATAAATTTTGTTAAATTACCCCTAGATCTAACATTTAGTTTAAATGAGAGATTTGTGAGGGGTGTACTCTTATATGCTGACCATTGTATATAGTGGTTTATTACAGGGGCATCCACTGCGTAAAACATCAGCGGGAATAGTTGGCGGTTCATTCCACTGTGGCGACCCCTGATAAATAAGGGACTAAGTTGAAATAAAAATGAATGAATGAATGATGATGATAAATTCTGAAACTCAGTAGTAGTAACTCAGCTTTGGATTCTTAAAAATATGTATTTTCCACCACTTCTCCCAGTTGTTTTTGGACCGTATTAAAATGGTTGTCTTGTTCAGTGGGTTGTTTCCTGGAGCAAATTCTCCTTTGATTTAAAATGAATATTTTTAATACTTATTAACCCAGGTAAGAGGCATGACGAGAGGCATGGTATGCGGAATGTTATTAGTGCACCCTGGTTACTGCATCAAGAGCACAAAACCAGATCATTCAACTTACTTCACCTTCATTTCTATAGTGCTTTTACAATGTAGATTGTGTCAAAGCAGCTTCACATAGGAGATCAAAGTAAATTTGAAACATTTTCAATCCAGTTTTTAGTATTAAAGTTCAGTTTAGCTCCGTTCAGTGTGGTTTAATAATCACTACAGAGAGTCTAAACACTAAAGAGCAAATGCGTAGCTCTACAGGTCCCGAACCATGCAAGCTAGTGGTGACAGCGGCGCGAAAAAAAACTTTATCAATTGGGCGAAAGTGAAGAAAAATACTTGCGAGAAACCAGGCTCAGATGGGCACGACCGTTTCTCCACTGGCCAAGCGTCTTGTGCAGAGCTGCAGTAAAGGTGCCAGAAGGCATTGATTGAGTATTCTTTATTAAAATGAACGCTTTGTAATCTTCTTTTAGTCATGAGAAGCATGTTTAAACACTTCTTAGGCTAGATTCTGGGCTTTGTTGGTGATTTTTATCAAGGTTGGAGATGCATTTTAAACACATTTACATTTGAGATTTGGCAGCAGGACATCTTCGATTTTTACATTAGATGTCGCCTACACTGTTGAGGTCTGTTGGAAGGTCTGTTTTAGTACAGGGAAGCTCTTCTTTGAAATGAACATGAGACCAAGGTGCTGTGGTGCATCCGAAGCCATAGACATACAGTTGAAGTCATAATTATTAGCCCTGCTGAATTATTAGCCCCCCTGTTTATTTTTTTCTGTTTAACAGTGAGCAGATTTTTTTTTTTCCAACACATTTCTAAACATAATAGTTTTGTTTAATAATATTAATAATATTATGTCTATTAATAGTTTCATCTCTAATAACGGATTTATTTTCTCTTTGCCATGAAAGTAAATATTTAACTAGATATTTTTCAAGACACTTCTATACAGCTTAAAGTGATATTTTAAAGGCTTGACTAAGTTAATTAGGCAAGTTATTGTATAACGATGGTTTGTTCTGTAGACTATTGAAGAGAAATTTATTGCTTAAAGGGGCTAATAATTTTGTTCTGAAATGGTGTTTAAAAAATTAAAAACTGCTTTTATTCTAGCCAAAATAAAACAGACTTTCTCCAGAAGAAAAAATGGTCCCACTTTATATTAAGTACATAGTAGTTAGGGACACTTAATATAAAGTGGGACCGAAAAAATATTATCAGACATACTGTGAACATTTCCTTGCTCTGTTAAACATCATTTGGAAAATATTTAAAAAAAGAGAATTCAAAGGCAGGCTAATAATTCTGACTTCAGTTGTACACGTATATCTATGATCGTGAGTTTTGCGTTGGTCAGCATGCAAATATCTTTTTTAATTATTATTTTATATCATATTCCTACCTCGACGGATAAGTAACCACAGGGGCATAGCTGACAAAGAGCATGTGTTTGTGTGCATGGAACTGTATTATCCTCCTTTCCCTGATAAATTTGTATATCCTGAAACAGGATATGACTCGTACTCTAATAACTCTTGAACCATCGATATCCCTGCGTCTCAATGTGCATAACGTCCAGCTT